>NC_061509.1:60116273-60185668 GCF_022539505.1 Lolium rigidum
TTGTAATATCCCAGGATCTGGGGTTACAAAATAGAGGAAACAGATGTGTGCATTGCATTCATGCATAGAAAATCCGGGAAATTTTCGCGCTTTAAAGTAAAACAGTCACAGTGAATCGAAGTTTCACTTGACCTTGATGGAATTGAAGTAGATCATCAAGTCCAGTGATATAAACCTCAATGTGACCTTTTCTAAAACCTTGTTTTGGGAAAAGATGATTTGATCTAAGGGGTTAGATCAAATGGAATTAAAACCAATACAAGAACATATTAAACAAGGATCAACTACTTGATCTTATTAAAGATCATAATATGGTATTCCTTGCCATAACATATGAACATCTATTCAATTGGAAATCAAGTATCAATAAAATGGAGAAACTATTCTTAACTTATCTTTTCCATGTCTTAAACAAACAAATAGTCCTACCATGAACCTCATGGTATTTCTTGAACTAAACTCTTGAACTTAACACCAACAAAAGCTTATCATTAAACCCTAGAGATGGGAGAGGTATATAACCATTAAAGAGATAAGAAGCACACTCTAAAGTATTAACACTTAAAAGTTAAGCAACTACCTTGAGGTACAATTGAATTCACTTTAAAACTAAATACCAAAGATAGCAAAACACAAGGACCTAAGTGCATAAAAGCCACACCTTCTGATTTCAATCATAACTTATTAAATATGTGGAATATCACAAAACTAAATTCGTTTACATTACGAATTATAGTTCAAACTATTTGAATAAAATAAACTATGAGTATTTTGAAACTCATATGATCATGCCTTGGTGAAATCAAACATCACCATTCAAAATTGGGGTATAATCCTTATCTTTGACATTTTGATCCCAATAATAATATAAATACAATCACATATGATATAGTGACTCAACCAAAAGCATAAAATCATTCACAAGATATTTAGTAACAAAAGCCACTTGGCTATCCAAAAATAAATCACATGAGAGGATAATCTCAATGCCACATAGGATGAAAATATCTACATAGCTTGAGTCCTAAGCTATGCCACCTCATGCTTAAAGGATTGCTATGGATGAGAGCATGACAACCAAGCACCTTATTCATCAATTTAAAGCAAGAGTCATCCACCCATGTGTCATGTTACTAGAGCATGCCCAAGCCTATAAAAGGAGCATCACACTTCATCCATTTCATCATCTTGCACCTTGATGCAAGAAGACCAACACATTGAGCCACTCCATAAAATAGTTAGGATCAAGATGAAGCGGCTAGGAGGTGGAGGCATGCCACAAGATGCAGGTTTATCAGATTTCCTAAAGAACAAGCTACAGAAGCTAGCAAGGTAGAATTCTTAGGCAAACCACATATTTAGTTAATCACATCATCATTCCTTGAGTAGAACCATAGATTATAATCCAAGACCTTGTGAAGTGAGAGGGGTAATTGGAATAACCATATCTAAATATTTTAGTGATACTTAAGGAAGCCCATACCATGCATGATCATCACCATTGGGGTAATGATCATATACTCTAAGAATTGGGAGTACAAGCCATTGAGAACAAATTGCTCATGATAGTGCCATGACCATACTTTGGAGAAATAGAAGAGTAAGCCATATGTTAAAACCTATATGATAAGTAGATATCATTCACCACATGAAATTATAGGAAGATCACTAGTAAACAACTCTAGGCTTATATCCCAACCTTAACTTGTGAATAACTTGGTGATCATAAGTAGAATCCTACCACATTTATATTCCACTTATTCCTCAATTAAAGAACATAAGAAAACCTTAGAGTCAAACTCTATACTTTATATGATGAGAAACTATTCATCATTAGAACCAAAGTTAACTATAAAAAGAACCATATCTAATTTAGTTACTTTAATAATGAATTAAGGATAACAATAGTGGAATCAAATAATTCCTTAGTAACTAAAGGAGAACATCAAATAATAAGCAAGTAACCATCTTATAATGGATAGGGGGACTAAACCCTAGTTGGTGCATCACTTGAGTGATCACAACTATAAACCTAGTTCACCTTAAAGTTCCAAACCAAATGCTATTAGGTGAATATAACTAGAATTCCAAAATCCACAAGATTGAGAGTATGAGTTATCAACTTAATAACACTTATTGAACACAAAACTTAGTCATCATCACAATACAAGTATGTAAACCACATAATTAACATGTTACCATGTTCTAATAAACAAACCCTGATGTCTCTGGAAAGAAACCAAGAAGTTAATTGAGACAAACATGTATGAGAAAATAAAGAAATAAAAATCATCTCCATAAAGATTTATACCCATTTGAAAGTTAAGATATTAACTAAATAAATAAAAAGGAAGTAAACATCCCTGAAATATATTAATACAACATATTCCAGAACCATATTAAGTTCAATCAAATGGGTCTATATATATTCAAATGCCTGCAAAATAGAAAAGAATTCAAATCTGAATTCAAAATAGAATTATAAAACAGAAAATGAAAACAGAAAAAAAAAGAGAAGAAAAACCTACCTGGACCTTACCTAGCCGAGCAGCCCAGCAGGAGCCCATCAGCACCAGCCCACCTAGCAGCCCATACCTCTTCGTCTAAAATATCTGAGGAGGTCGTCCTCATCTTCACCGTGTGCTGGAGGGCAGTACGACGCCGTGAAGCTCTTCTCCCTCGTGCTGGCAGCTCCTCCTCGCTCGGCGTCGTGACGAGGCACGTCCTGGCGCCATATAAAAACCCTAAACGACGAACCCTAGCTTCGTTTTCCTCTCTCTCTGCTCAATTTCCCCATACCGAAACCCTGGCTCCGCCGGTCACCATTACCGCCGGCGATGGAAGCCTCCCCGAGCCAAACCGAGCACACCAGCGTGACCGCCGACCTCGACTTGCTACTCCTCGCGAAGGAATCGAGCCGGAGCAGCACGTAGCGCCGACGCCGACCTCATCTCTCCGACGGCCGGAGCTGGCAATTCCGGCGATGCCGACCACCCCTTGCCTCGCCACCAAGCCCTGCATGCTCAGGGTGAGCTCCTCTTCCTCCTCGTGTGCTCGGCATGCTCGATAGTGGTTTAGATCGTCACCGTGTTTGATCACCTATGGACGCCGCCGCAGTACCTCGCCGCCGATCAAGCTCCGGTGACCTAACCGGAGTGGCGCCGCTATCTTTAGGTCCCTCGTGATGCACTGGTTCAAATGGAGCCAGTAGCTCATCCGCGCGTGGCCGGAATCATCGCCGCCGACGACGTCTGCTCGCCGGCCACCGTGAGCCATGCCCAGTCATTAATTTTGACTTGGTCAAGCCGACGTGGCCGCTGACCTGGCCCCTGGCCCACATATCGCTGGCTAAGGGTAGTTATAACCCGGTACATTTAGTATTCTTTCATTTAAAGTTAATTCCAGAAAATTACTGCAACTTCAAATAAATCTAGAAAATTCGTAAAAGCTCAGAAAAATACAAATGAGATATCAAAATTCTTATAAAAGAAAAATCTATCCAATAAAAATATAATATGGAATTTTTATTTTTAATAAAAAATTAATTATTTTAAACTCATTAAATAAGCCTTTTCATTTATCCTAAATTTAGTTAAAATTCAACAATTAATAAAACTTTCTAAATTAAATAGAAACCAGTAAGTAAATAAAGAAAACTTTAAAGCTAATTTTCTTTATTGGTTATTTTGTTAAAACATTATTAGGGAGATTTAAACCCTGATTAATAATTACCCTAATTATTAATTGTTTAAAAATAACAAAATGCCAAATCCAATATTATTTTTATTTCAAAGTTATTAATAACTTCAAACTTTATAATGAAGTTATTAACCCAAGAACTATAGGACAATTAGGAAACCGTAATTCCTTATGGAATGATATTATAACCTTATCATTTCATGTGATTCCTAAAACCTAATACCATTAGGAACCTAGCTCCATTAATTCATATGAACCCTAAATTGCTTCTAACCCTAACCCTAGGTTAGAACATGTGATCATGATACTTTCTTTTGAATCATAGAACCATAGTAGCTACTAAATGTTTACCATGACCACATAAAATGTAGTAACCATCATTAATAAATAAATATCCCATGTGTTCATCTTAATCAAACCTAGATGATCAAATAGGATCAACCCTAGTCCTTATTATCAAGGATCTCATCCTTTATTAACCTTAATTAGCATCACACCATTGTGATGAACTCCAATAGCATCTATGCCCAATAATTATCATTACATAACCATAGTCCATTAAACCCTATCAGTATTTCATAATTATGAACCATCCTATTTAGGAACAGATTATTCATTACTTATTATATCCAATAACAAACCTTAGACAACCTCAACCCTAATTGCAATACTTCTTATTCCTTAAGAAGTATGTTCTTCAAAAGTTATTCTTTTGAAGCAAATAAGGAATCATCATCAACCCTGCTTATAAGGACCTATAAACCCTAGCTAGCAATCACCAGCAAGATGAATCAACCTTGATAGCAACCATGTATAATTACTTGCTTAGGATGCCTAGGCCTAACTCAGCCTTACCAGCCCTAGGTATCGATGAATCCAACATTGTTGGGATCCATCTAAACCTTACTCTTGAAACCAATTGGAACCATAGAACAACATAGAAACCACAAACCCTAATTATCATACTTGTTCTTTATTTAAGAACATGTTCTTCAAAAGTTATTCGTTTGAAGTATATGATAATTAATCATTAACCATGCCATATAGTGCTAAAACCCACCACTATTCATTACATGTTAGGATTATACCAAATGTTATTGTTATATGCTATTAGTGTTATTATTATGATTTATTACAGACACTCGTTTATGATACTAAGCAACCAATCCTTAATAAGAACCTTGTTTGTGAATCACTCTAAAAGTGCAACACACCTTGAACCAATCATTACAACTCACTGATCCTAAACCATCGGGGTTAGGTCACGCTTAGAGCGACTGCATCTCATACTTATGCATTATTGCATCCTTGCCAATCTTTTAAACATCGTCCTTACTGGACGATGATGCTATTTCAGAATCTGGAGTTATTGCGTATCGAAGACCTTGCCTGCATAATCTTGCAGTCAAGAAAGGCAAGTTCATCACTTGCTCATGTCATTTGAGTATCTTTATCAAATTACTTGCAAAGTATTATGATTATCACTATTGCATAGAAACCAAAACCACTATTTTCATAACTATGAATATGACTATGTGGTTGGCAATGGAACCATGGATCGTGTTGATATGGTGGAGGTTCCATTGCAAGGGTTTATATCCATCTAGGATTAAACAACAAATGTCGTCCAGTGATTCTTGTGCCGTAATACCCGTGTTAACCATAAGATCTGGAGTGGGACGGAATAGTCAATTGTATTTCCACCTCTCGTACATCAACGGATGCGCTTACCGTAGACACTTGACCCAGAGTTGGGCAAGCGGTGGGGTGGGGATCCCATTCTAATTCCCCACGGTAAGTGGTCTATGATGGGTTGCGGCTACCGGCGAAGGAGTTTGGTTAACGAGTCCCAAATTGTTGTCGTGGTCGGGGTCCATCCTTAATTGGTGTAAGAGGACCGGCGAGGACCCAGGGTCGGGGTATGCAACAAAGGGTGGGTGTGCGAGGTAGCGGAGGAATATGATTGGCTATGACCTTATACCGGGCCTCACACCAAAGGAAGTGTGGACGGGAAAAATTGCCCGGTTGGCACCAAGGTTAAGATCTCTTATGGGTAAAGCAACACACCTCTGCAGAGTGTAATGAATCGTGACCTGTCACTCCTCGTTCCGGGATATGGAAGCTGCGAACGCGGCCGGAAAGGAGCTCCATGAAGTTCTAGTAAACCGGTGAAGGCCGACGGACATAGTTCTTCCGAATAAA
The DNA here is from genome assembly GCF_022539505.1 of Lolium rigidum. Taxonomy (NCBI): domain Eukaryota; kingdom Viridiplantae; phylum Streptophyta; class Magnoliopsida; order Poales; family Poaceae; genus Lolium; species Lolium rigidum. The sequence continues at coordinate 60,122,175 of NC_061509.1, forward strand.
AGCAACCTTTTGAAGAAATGGTTATGAAAACTTGCATTGGTATTAGACTTTCCGGTCTAATGCTGTAGCTAGTGCATTAAACACCTCTTTCCTATAATGAACTTGTTGAGTACGCTCGTACTCATCCCACTCTTAAATCCCCTGCTTAGATATGGAGGCATCGAAGGAGTATCTACAGTGCAACTCGAAGGCCGAGGAGTCAACAACTACTTCAAGAGACAAGACCCTGTCAGAGGAGTCAGATACCACATACATCAAGGAGAAAACCTAGTTTAGCCATAGAAGGGAACTAGTTAGAATCTATTCTTAGCCTCTGTAGCTAGGTAAATACTCTACAAATAGAGTTCGTGATAGGTTTAGACTACGAGTCGTTCTTCTGGAGTTTAATTGCAGTTTTACCTCATTGTAAAGTAGGAGGCTATGATGATCTTATGTAACGTAGTCCGTGTGTAATTCTATAGACATGCCTTGGACCCGCATATGTTTCTGTTGTACCACTCGAGCGATATAATACTAGTGGAACGGTGTTTCATTGGTGTTATATCGGACTTGCATACTACACCATGCGGTGGTATGCCGGGTCACCACAGCTTGGTATCGTAGCAAATGCTTTGACCCTAGGATTAAAACCTTTAAAGGAGACCTATAGGATTGGTAGTGTCTACAGGAAGTTGTTTTAGATAAACCAAATACTTCTTATGACTTGAGATGGATATTCACTTGAGAATAATCCTGACACACTTGAGTCAATATTTCTTACCTAGCTTACCAAGATAAAGTAAAGTTAGTCGCCTAATCCCAAGTCCGTAGCACACCATTAAGTCCTTCAAATAATTGATAAGTAGATCACAGCTTGGTATACAATACATGGTAGTCCAAAGAGAGGATACAACCATAAGGAAGATATCCTATTGGAAGATGTGTACCAACACATGTTATGGTTAAGTAAAAGTTATTCAAATTTATAATAGGAGAGATAACAAGTGATTAAGATAAGTATATAAGGAATATATCCTACTAGAAGCCGTAAACCAATACAAGTAAGGGTAAGTAAAATTTATCTAAACCAGTGAAACAACTGATAGTAAATAATAAAAATAAGTTATATAAGGTAGTATCGACCATAATGAGTCAATCATGGGAGGTAAGGAAGAGATAAAAGAAATGAAATATGTTTACTTACATAGTAGAGATAGTAATCATATATGATTCACCTGAGAATCATTATGTGATGGATTAGAACATCATAAATATTAGGAGGAGAACAATACGAAGCCAGTTGTTCAACAATAGTGCAAGGATTGTGTTCCAAAACCATGGGAAGTGTGCTAAGCACATCATGACCATAGTCTTACAATAGAAACACTTGGAAGTATAGGAGCTACACCGTCAGCTGAGATTATATGGCCCAAGTACGCGACTGTAGGTTGGCCAAAAGTGCACTTGTTGAGCTTGGCCTTCAAGTTATGCAGCTGTAGGGTTTTGAGGACCAGCCATAGATGTCTCCTATGTTCTTGAGGTGTCTTGCTATACACCAAGATATCATCGAAAAAGACCAAGACAAATCTTCTGATGTATTTAGCAAAAATTGAATTCATCAACTCTTGGAATGTTGCAGGCGCGTTGCTCAATCCAAAAGGCACGACCAGATATTCATAGTGACCAAGGTGTGTCGAGAAAGCTGTCTTGTGGATGTCCTGAGGTTTCATCCTGATCTGGTGATATCCAGATCGTAGGTCAAGCTTGGAAAATATTGTCGCACCATGGAGCTCATCTAACAGATCCTATATTACAGGTATGGGGAATTTGTTTTTGATAGTGAGCTCATTAAGTCCCCTGTAGTCGACACATAATCGCCATGATTTGTCTTTTTTCTTCACTGATATGGCTGGTGAAGAAAATGGACTATTGCTGAGTCTGATTTCTGAATTTTTGAGCATTTTCTGTATGAGCTGCTCAATTGCATCCTTTTGAGAGTGAGATATGCGGTAAGGCCGAATATTGGGTGGTTTGGCACCAGGTATGAGGGGAATGCTGTGGTCACAAGCTCTCGGAGGTGGAAGACCACTTGGTTCCTGGAAGATGTCAGGGAATTTTTCCAACAATTCTTGTAAATCGGCAGTGTTACCGGCACTCGTTGTGGTGCATGTGTTGTCGTCGGCGTCCAAGGTTGGAACTAAGAGGTAGCCGGTGGCACCTTGCTCCAAGCAGCTTGTTGCGATACTCGCCGAGATAATTAAGTTTTCGGCCGAGAGGATGTGGTCTTGGAACGTGTGCTGCTTGTCCTCTATACTGATGGTCAGTGAGCGCTCAATGAAATCAAAAGTGACTGGATTATATTGTTTGAACCAGTTAACACCTAGGATAATGTCAGCTCCCTGGAGATCCAGGATTCTGAAATCTGTACTGAGTTGCATGCCTTGGAGTGAAAACTGACAGCCGTGAGCAACAGCAGTGCAAGCAAGCTGTCCACCACCAGCTACTGTAACTGATCTGGGAGCTATATCCGTCAGCTTGATGTTGTGTTTGAGAGGAAATGACTTGTCCATGAATGTATTTGTACTCCCTGTGTCTGCTAGAGCAATGGCATGAGACCCTTTTATGTTGAGCAAGCAATGAAATGGTGGAATCATCGGGCAAACCAGCGTAAGCCGCAGCTGATATTTGCATTGCCTTGTCATCTGGCTCCTTATCCTGCACTGGTTGTTCTTGGGTGCCTTCAGCAGTTGCTATCATCGCATTAACCTCATCCATATCAGCATCTGAGTCGTCTTGCAGTGTGATTGCGTTGATGGCTCGCTGCATTCCCGAATAGTTGTGTCCTGACATATAGTTATCTGGGCAGTACCAACATTTTCGAGGAGCTCGTGGTCTATCATTTGCAGGCCTAGGTCGATTTTCTCGTGCTTGGAGTTGACGGCCTTGTGGAGGAGCCGGAACAGGTCGCTGATGCAGCGTTGCATTTGGTGGTCTCCTAACTGACGAAAGGAAAGCTTTTTCATTTTGGCGAGCATACCAATATGCCGACAGCAAGTTCTCTGGTTTTTGGCATAACACTTGGTGCTTAATGTTGTCCTTCAAACCACTGATGAAGCGATCGACAAAGAAATCAGCCGGGAGGTAAGGGAGGTTCCTCTTCATTGCTGTCATCCACTGCTCAAATGTGTCAATATAGTTGTTGACCGTGTTGATTTGCTGCAGTTGCTGCATCTGGTCCATAGGGTCAGTACTGATAGAATCAGGAAAACGATCAATCAATTCCTGGCAAAGGGCATCCCAGGTGACCGCCTTAAGGTTGAGGTTGGAACTGTTTAACCAAGTCTTTGCCTGACCACGAATGTGAGCAATTCCCCACTTTGCTCTCTGTTCTGTAGGAATGTTAGCTAAATTGAACAGATCATCACATTCAAGCATCCAAGCCCTAGGATTATCGCCCGAAAAGAGTGGAATTTCGATGTGTGGAGTGCGTATGTGGACCTCTGCATGTGTGCCCTGGTGGGTATTATGGCCCTGGTCGGTCTCTCGATTGGTGCTGGTGGGTTGTATGTGGGGTTTGGCTGAATTGTGGTGACTGGTTGGGTGATAGGAGCATAAGTGTTGGGAGGGTATTGAGTGTGTGGAACAATCTAGTATGTGTAATAGGGGCTATGGGTCGGTATGTAGCTTGTGTGTGGTAATGGTGTCGAGCTGGGTTGTGTGTAGTACTGAGGCTGCGTGTTGGGGTTTGTGATTTGTGAAAGGTGGGACATTTCTGTAGAATTTGGTGGAATAGAGGAGGTAATTGGGTTGGTGATCGTGTAGACCGGGGTGGTGATGGTGGAGGTGTTGTTGGGGAAAATTGGGTGGGGTAATTGGTGTGGGGAGAGGTGGCCAAAGTGTAGGGGCATACCATACCGTGGAAGGGAAGGTGGAGGCATGGTGGATGGTGGTGGTGTAGAGAACTGTGGTGTCGCCAGTTCAAGGATTGGGGACAGGACGGAGGAGGGGAGTGGTGGTGGCGTCGAAAAGTGGTGGCTTTGGGCCGAAACCGAAGCGGGGTTACCTGGGGCCGGTGGTGGCGTGGTAGATGGTGCCGTCAATGGTGGTGCGGAGGTCGTTGCCGTCGCGGTCGCCATGACCAACTGCGCCAGCTTCGCGATCTCGGCGTGGATGTTGTTGAGCGCCTAACGGGTGTCCAACCTCTGTTCCTCGAGGCGGCGGCCGATGTTGAGGACCTCGCGGGGGAGGTTTGCTTGGATCGCTTCCTCCTCGCGCCTTTGTTGTTCCTCGTCGGCGAGCTTGGTTGCTGCTTCTTGTTCCATGGCGATCTTCTCCTGGGAACGAGTCCGGATGATGGATGGTGGCATGGGTGGGTGGTTGGTTTGGTGGCGGCGGCGTGAGAGGTGGAAGATGGGGTGGAGGTTAGGGATAGGCAGAGGCTCGTTGCTCTGATACCACGGTGTCAGGATCCGAAATTCCTCGGACATGGAAGAGATAGGTAGGAGCTCCGATCGGCTCAGGAAGAACAAGGAAATAAAACTAAAGACATAAAGACAGGAAAATAATTTGGTTTTTTGATTGCTTGATCCTCCCGACCACCCCACTTGTTGTTTATAACCACACAGCAAGCTCAAGCAAATTACAACTCTGCCCTTGATTGGATAGTGAACAGAACCCTAGGTGAAGGCTAAACTGGTACCTTGGCTCCTCAGCGTTGGTATTGGTCTCAGCCGTCGATCCTTGCCAGGTGGTGAACAGGTAAGGATCCTGACATTTCGTGATTCGTCGCAAGCTACAGTAACGCGGCCGTGAAAAATTGGAATCAATCACCAGGTATCTCGCTCAAAATCAGGCTAAGAGCATCTCCACCGGCGCGCCCTCCGATAGCATTTTGGGGCCGGTGGAAAATAGGCTCACACCGGTACGCTCCAAACGGCACCGGCTAATTTTCGAGCTAATAGAATCGCTGGCAACCCCATGTCAGCCCCGTCGTCAAGGGCGAATCAGCGCGTCGACACCTCACGGCACATCTGAAAACGAGTGTGGGTTCCGCCAGGTAGCCAGACACACCGATTTCCCACCTCCTACACATGCCCGAGCCGACTCCCACCCCTCTAGATCGCCACCATCGCCGTTGCCGCCGCGCCCTCCTGCTTGCAATAGACACCGCTCACATAGGCATCCCCAATGGACCTGCCGAAGAAGGTACCCGTGGTTTACTGAAGGCCCACGACCCGAAGATTACGAAGCCCGGAAGCCCAATAAAGCGTCGATATGGAAGTTAGAGATATATTAGGAATAGAGACTTGTAATTATACGGGACGAACTCAAAGAGTCTCCCGGTGTTCTGTAACTTGTGCATCACGAAACCCTCGGCTCCGCCTCCTATATAAGGGGGAGTCGAGGGAGAAAGAAAGTATCGATTCATTGTCAACACAACCCTAGTTTTTAACAGTCGAGCACCTTTTCGGCTAAAACCTTCGAGATCTACTTGCCCTCTACTTTTCACGAAACCCTGGTCTACAACCTGTAGGCATTGACAAGTCGATACATTGTCAATTGGCGTCGTCTATGGGGATTAGAGGCGACAAGGAGCTGATCTCGATGGCACGTTCAACATCATCGACATCTTCGGTGGCAAGCAACGCGATGGACGGAGGTAAACAGATCAAAACTGGTCTTGTTGATTTTGTTCCTCACTCTCCCGCCCGTTTGGATGCATATACCTATCTGGAAGAGCCAATGGAAATGAAGTTCGGGAGCTTCCACTTCTGCGTCGGGAAAGAGGGATCACATCGTTTAGCGGCACCGATTCGTTCGGGATCGTTAGCGGCTGGTTTCGATTTCTCGGGATCATCATCGTCAATCAAGTCAAGCGATGAGGAAATCTCGTCGACAAGCTGCGTCAAGCCCGCCGCCGGTGGGGATCTCGCCAATCTGTTTGGCGAGATGTCTTTCGGGTCGTTCACGGACTCCGATCTGGATAGCGACTCGGAAAGCATCGATAGCCTCAACTTCATCGACATATCCACTTCTATTTGGGAGGTCTTCGCCGATCGTTACGACGGTGTCACCGACCCCGAAGATGAATATACAATGCCAACATACCATCAAGTTTGTGTGATTAGTGAGCCAAGTCGTCAAGAGGACGAAACATCAGAGACTTTCGACGATTTGGGAAATCCATACATCGATCCTGCTGATCTCACGCGAGGTTTGGGAAGCAAGTATGTCGGGCCTACACCTCGCCATAGGTTACCACTTTCGCAAGCAGCTTGGGACAGAGCATCAAGAGCCATGAACGGCACAGATCCGATGACCACCACAGCCACGGTGGAAGTGCTGCAAGCATATCAATATAGACTCGCGCGTGCTGGCCGAGAGTTGGAAAAACAATGGGTGATACTTGAGCAAAGGAAAGATGCAGCCTCCGCGTCGAGCAGGCGAAGAGCGGAGCAAAGTCGACAATCAGGAACCTCGGGAGATAACCATAGAGTAGCTCGTGATAGAGGAAGATCTCGGTTACAGCATATACCTGAGGGCAAGCGGGAGCATCTGATCCAAAACCTCGACATGTCTTTTATGCCGATAGACACAAGAGGAAACATCATCCCCAAAACACCGGAAGTTGGATACATGGCGACTCGGGCTTACATATTAGCATCCAGGCCACCTCCTGGAGATCCAAGAGAAGTGTTGTACAACATGGCTATGGCAGGAGTTGCGGCCATGGGAACACCGTTCGCAAGTACAAGCGCACCACCCGAAGGTGCCCCAAGGCGAAATAGTCCGCGACCCGCCGCAGTAACCCAAGATCCTCCAATGACAGGTGACGCAAGAGACACAACGACGCAAGCGCGAGTCGATAGAGCACAACAAGAAAGAAGAGAACGTCGGCACTCACCAGAAGTAGATGAGGAGGATATGTGTGGGCTTCCTCGCTTTACTCGACGAGTTCGTAAAACTCGGGTTCGTTTGGATTTAAGTTACCCGACAATTACAAGAAATTCGATGGTTTACAGGCCCTGAGGTCTCGCCATGCATCCCAAAGTTGATCCCAAATGGCCCTCCGACCATCTGAATATACAGGGGAACTACTAGTGCTGGGCCGGCCATAATTTATCTTAATTCTCGGTTTGCTCAGTTGCAACCTGCAACACAGTTGCAATCAATGTGTAACTCACATGACCCACGGATTACATACAATCTAACGGCTTCGGACGTGAGCGAGCTCTAAGGTAATTGTGAGTTGGAAAAAAACTAGAAAACCCGTAGATATTTAACTTCGAATATCTAGACTTATGCAAGTTGTTGTGAAAAACCTGTAGTATTTCTTATGCTCCCTCCGATCCATTATGTACGAGGATTATGGATCGAAGGGAGTAGCAAATATTGCAGTATTGATAAGATGACCTCACAAGTGTTCTAGCATATTATATATACTCCTCACATGCCATCCTTTTAGCAACGAAAACTAACTACACAGTACACACGCGTATGCCTCCATGCGTACCTACGGACCGCGGTTACAGCTTCAGTGTCAAGTCAAGCTTTGGCAGCTCTTGATCTCCATCACCATAGTGCGCAACACTTCGGTCGTCTCATTGCAGTGCCAGCGGCACGCCGGCGTGGCGCCTTGCGAGCTCACGCTTGTGCGCGTTCTGGTGCCCACCAAGTGCCAGCAAGCTGTAGAACTGGCGCCGGCAGTAGTGGCACCGGAACAGCTGCCTCGGCTCCTGCTCGGCCTGCGCCGACAGTGACACGCCGGCCGGCACAGCAGGCAGAGGCGCCTCCACACCGACCATGCAATGAGATCAAGCTCGGCCAGCCGGAGAAACACCTCTCTGCCGCTGGCACTCACGAGCTCTGCAGCTCCTGGGCCTTCGCCTCCCTTCTCTAGCTCTACCATGGGAAACGAGATATGAAAGCGCAATGGAAGTGTTCTGAGTGCCGTGTAAAATCCTGTATGAATTGATCAAGCAGTGATATGGGCACGGTTGTACATGTCAGCCGACTGCGACTGACTATTACATATCATCTTGTTTTTACAGTTTAACCTTTATGTTTGACATTCATGCAGGCCGCGAGCCAAAACACCGATCTGCTGATGCAAACAAAGATCTCCGTTCGTGTGGGAGATTTCATTTTCTATGTCGCAAAATGGGATAAGGAAAGTGATCGTTACAATTACCTACTCCGTAACAAAACAAAAAAAAGGTTTTTCTTTCATATACAAAGTTGCCACGACATGCCTAAGTTAGGTCATCAGAATCGGTGCAATCAGAAGCAATTTTGCCAGTTTTGGAGCCTACTGACATATCGGCTTACGAGTTCCAACCTTAATTGATCTAATTTAACAAATTATCATAGAGTGGCAACCTTAGTACAAGGACATATCATGTGCAATGATCAGGTTCAGTACCACGTCAAACAAAAGCCTCCTCAGACGAGCAAACAAGACAGTCAGCGCAAACGAAATTCTTCCAGACAATTTTTGCAAGGACGCATGTAACAAAGTACATACACAGGCACACGTGCCTTCAGTGTCATGTTTCCAAGTTGTAGGACAGAGAACAGAATCAGAAATCATATATATGTTCCATGCTAAAGGTTCTTTACTTTCTGAAATAAATGGACCTCGCAGGTTTTAGGTCGAATGATGGAATAATCTTCTATGTGATCTAGGGCTACAGGTGCTGCGAACCATCCTTCCCTTGAGCACTCTCTCCTGAACTTCAGTGGGCGTTCTGCAACCAGGAAAATAAAGTTTCAGAATGTGAGGAAGAACTTCAAATGAACTGACAAAGCACCTTCTTCTCTGAGCTCACAAGCACAATTACTAAAGTTATTGTGCATAATAACAAAGCAGTGTTGGTTCAACAAACCTGATGTTCAAATATCAAACACGTTTTGAATGGGTTAGCATTTTAAGGGGTGCACTTTGGCACAGCAACTGCCCAAATAATGAATTACATAATAAGTTGGTACGTATTCAGTTAGCAGAAAGATGCTCACATACTCGCATGTGTATTTTTGGTATAATAATATGCATACAGTAAGAGTTCAAGATACATGTGGAACTTACACAATGAGAACATAACCTCCCCAGCCACTCAGGCAATCAGGATCAACAGAAGACAACAATGCTTGTGAGATTGTCTCAAATAGTTCTTCGGGTTCATTTACCAAATAAAAATTTGAACAAAGAATTTGTCATATTTACAGTGCAAAACCACATAACGGAAATTACTATGGCACTCTGGATGGCATTTCTCAATCAAGTAAACGAACCATGTCTGGTTTATACATGGACTCACAAGCACCATATACTGATTCTCAAACAGTACCAGAAACCACAAAATCTTTTGCCAGCTCCTTGCATAAAGGAAGCACTTTAATCAGATTACCTGCTACAGATATAATAGCGAGACAAGAAAGCCAGCACTAGGATCCACACAATCAATATTTATCATGTTTCAAGAAACTCGACATGAAGCAATGTGGTTCCAAGAAAGTACATATCAGACGGAAATAGATGTTGGCATACTGCCTACATTAACAATGCAACTTTGTATGGCTCATAGCTAACCCTAAACAAGAGAACCCTTCCAAATCATCTATGTATTAATATATAGGCCAATATTAAGTGATTTCTTTGTTCTTAGTGCTTTTTATGCCTTAGTTTGGTTTTCCTGAAATACTTGGTTCAATATTCATGTTTTCTCAGGGAAGGCACTCTCCATATATCTTACAGTTACAACTGACCGCTGTTCAGTTCTTGGTGTAACTTGTTAGAAATAGGGAGCAAATGGATGAATCTTGACAAGAAATCAATCTCGACCCAGGATTAAATATATCTGAGGATTATGACTAACCCTAAGCTGAATACTGATAACTACGATACACATGCACATGGCAGATCGAAGTATGTGAACGAACCATTAGCACACAGACAAATTCAGATCAATTGGACTTTTGAGAAGTAACAAAGGAAAAAAGTCGCAGAAAGACGAGAACTAATACATACTTGGCACCAATACAAATCCATGGTACATATAAATGGCTGATCATTTTCTCCTAGCCCGGCAATAATTGTCTGGCAAAAGTATGGCCCAAACCTACATAAAACAGTTTGTAAGCAAAAGGAGACAAAGCTCTAAATACATATATAACATAACATATTGTGGGACCAATAGAGGGATGGTGCACAATATCAAATTACGACCTCACGGACGACAAAAGAAAGGTCATAAAATGCTTGTCTGAACTACTGGCATAGAGTATAAGTTTTTTAGGTGGACAACTGAATTACCATAATCGGAAAAAGGAGGGAAAGCATAAAACAAATCGCCCAGAGAAGTGAAATTAACCTTTTTAAGATAACAGACATGAAATGCCCGACTTTAAATTAATGAAGCCACAAGGTTCACAAGCGCTATTACATGCTGCGGCATACAGCTTAGCCGAGATAAGATCAAAGAACTAGAGTACCCCTACTCCAGAAACTAGAAAGCATGGGGTCGGCCTCCCCGAAAAACAAACCGATCTAAGGACACTAAGGAGCTTGTAGGCCAACTGAATTTCAACATATTCTTTAACTGTAGAATAGGAATTGATACTATATATTTTTCCTACAGGAGGAAAACATGGTGATGCTTATTCGATTCATATTCCAAAAGAATATTTTAGGTCGTTGAGATCAGGGATCGCGTACCTATCATGGATTTAGTATCAATATAATACTGGCTGCAAGGTAACAAACTGAAGAATAAGTGAGGACACACACATAAAGAGCAAGAGTAGGAGAGAGGTTAGCCCAAGGTTAGGATCCAGAATAACCGAGTTTTGCCTGTGTACTGAGGGCTGAACAAAGAAACGCAGGGGGTGAATGGTGACACCTCTCTCTCTGACAATAGCAGTTCCTCCCAATCACAAACAACCAAGTAACCAAACTGCAGAAATAACAAATCAGAGAAATAGGGAAGAAAAGAATGTGTAATTCTCCCAGAAAGATTGGACAAAACTCAGTTGCAAACCTAACCAAACAACCAGAGAAGATCCCTGCAGTCTCCATGCCCTGTTGCCGAAGAAAAGGTAGTTGCATATCCTGCCAGGCAACCAGGAAAGACGAGCAATGGCGAGGCCCTTTTAGCACACGTCTGGCTCCTTGGATGGTGGGATCTCGGGGAAATTGTAATCCGTCAGAAACCACAAAAAACTCCAACTAATCTAGTCAATTCTGCAAGCAACTAATCTAGTTCAGTGTTGTTGGGTAAACTTATCCATAAATACCCCTCAAGTGCAACTCATCATATTGGATGCCTCCAACTAAAGTCGGTTTTTCCTGCAACTAATGTCAGTTCTGACTACAACTAATCGAGTTTCGTGTTGTCGGGCTAAACTCATCTATAGGATACCCCTCAACTGCAAATCAGCCATCCTATAGGATGCCTGCAACTAATGTCAGTTCTACCCACAATTAATCTAGTTGTGCGTTGTTGGGCTGAACTCATCCATAGGGATAACCCTCAAACTACAACTCATCCTATATGGTGACCTGCAACAAATGTCAGTTCTTCCACTAATGTCAGTTCCTCCTGTAACTAATGCATGAAAAGGCAACTTAAGAGGGAACAATAAAGAAACTTAATAAAAATGGGACAAGCAACTAATCCCTGGTTAAAGCAACTACATATTCACTGCAAAACAACTACATATAGTGTGTGCAGAAACTTGTAACATGCTAAAAAGCAACTAAATGCACACTGTAAAATAACATGTTGTGCATCCAGCAACTTGGAACATGCTCAAAAAAGCAACTAATTGTGCACTCTGAAACAATAACGTACATGTAGTGTGTCCCGCAACTCAGAACATGCTTAAAAGTAACTAAAGGACCTTCAAAGACTTAGTTAAACCCATAAACTCAAGGACCTTCAAAGACTTGGATCACTTAAGAAAAAAAAGCAGGGTGATCTTAAAACATGCACAAGTTTTCAGCAATAACACAAGAGAAGGGCAGTTGCAAAATTACCTCGACACAAGAGAAGGGCGAGGTCCTTTTAGCACGAGCTCCTTGGATGGTGGGATCTCGGGGAAAATTGTAATCTGTCAGAAACCGCAAAAAACTCCAACCATAAAATATTGAAGAACAACCAAGACATCTAGAAAAAGAAATAGCCCACCAAAATATCGATATTCGGCAGCAGCAGCCACTGGCGCCCACCAAACTACAACTGCAAAATAATGAGTCAAGAGATCAAAAACCAGAATAAGAACAAAAACTGAACACTCATACTCCCAAATGTACCGCACCTGCACCCAGAAGAACAGGTGACGCTAACCGAACAGAAGCATGCCAATAACCTGTAAAAAAACAATAATAACCTCATGCAAAACCAGAAACTACCATGCAGTCAAAAGAAAAACAAGAGAATCAAGCACTGAACCCCAAACAACAAAAGTGAAACAAAAAGACCTAAGCTACATCTGGCCTCAGATTTTATTCTGCACAAGGCTCTACCAGCCGATGAGTTTCAGATGGATTCATGCACATATCCTTTGCACCAGAAAAGAACATCCAGGAAAAAAGAAGGCCTTAGAATAATTCATATATATCATTTGCGTCGAAGAGACCATGCAAAAAATTGATCCGCCTCAGATTGATTGCTTTTAATCATTTGAACCAAGTAAAGTCAAAAGAGAAACAAATTCCTGATGTGTCTGCCTTGTGGATTTTACACTTTCAGCAAAAGGAGCATCAGGTGGCAAAAAACAATAAAACCAAAAGGTAAATATGGTGCATCAGTGCATACTGCTGCAGTGGTCAATTTGCAACAGCTGAACCAGAATATATCATCATTGGCCAGAAATCCTAAACTAGCTCAATTTGAAGAAAACTAGTGCAGATTACTGTCTGACAGTGAATGGCTGAGAAAACTGCAAGGAGAACATACTGATGTTAGTAATGACATTTGTAACATGCAGTTATAAACAGTAAAAATGGCATGCCTTGATTCTTTGTAAAAATGTGTATACTAATCAAGTTAAGGGCTATATTTTTTATTTTTTTGGCAAGTTGAGTGTTTTTTATATACTAGCTTTAGTTATTTTATATTACTACTATAAGCCATGATCATCATGGCCTCTAGCGCTCACAGGCGATGCAGCTACCCAGCCTTCTCCTCCTCCTTTCTCCACCGCTCTCCCATGGGCAAACAAGACATCAAAATGGAATGTAAGTTTTATGTGTAACGTGTCAAAATCTTGTAGGAATTGATTCAAGCAGTTAGATGAGCATGGTTGTACATGTCAGGTGACTGCCACGGACTATTACAGATCATCTTCTTTTTAGCCTTTTATAAGTTGACACAATGAAAGTGATCGGCTGATGCTACCGAAGATCACCATTTGTGTGGGAGAATTTGTTTCCTATGCAGTAACGACATAATGAAAGTGATGGGTATACTGGGGTGGGGTTAATATATAGTAAATGGTAGGTTGGTGTGATCCAAAAATAGTGAAGATGTCCCAGCATGTTTCGTTCTTGTACCCACATTATTTGTCAAACATGCCTGAGCTGGGTCATCAAGAATATGCAAGAGAATGTGGATAATACGTTGGCTTAACTGGTCAAAACAAAATACATTGGCTTACTCTAAAGCAATCTTACCACAATTCAGAAACTGGAGTATATGACCCTAAGTGGTCTGATTTAGCTGACTTGCAATGAGTAGCAACCTTAAAATATGAACCAAACAGTCCGAACTATCATAGAGGGCATGTGATATCATATACTCCCAGGCAGTATCATCAGGTCAAACAAAAGCACAAGAGCAATCGCATGACATTAAAATGAAATTATTCCAATCAATTTTTGCAAAGGTGTGCTGTAACAAAGTACTACCTCCGGTCGATTTTAATCGATGCAAGAGTGACCTGTGTATGCATATGCTCATTCCTGGGCTTTCATTAATTAAAACAGAATGGAGGTAGTACACAGACACAAGTGCTTTCAGCGGCATGTTTTGAAGGTACGAGCGAAAACATAACAAACAATCATTTTCGTGCTTGAGGTTCTTTAGTTCGACACATGCATATTTTTGGTATAGTAATACGTAGGAGTTTGAGATATGTGGAACTTACACAATGAGGCAATCACGGTCAACAGAAGACAGCAATGCTTGCGAGATCATCTCAAACAGTTCTTCAGGTTCCTTTACCAAACAAAAATTTGAACAAATCGTCAAATTTGCAGTACAAAACCAGATAACGGAAATTACTAACCACCAAAGGTATTAGTTTTATGATATCACATATCATGATGTACACATTTCTCAAGTAAACGAACCATGTCTGGTTAATACATGGACTCATGAGCACCATGTAATGATCCAAAGCAATGCCTGGAAACAACAGAATCTTTTGCCAGTTCCCTGCATAAAGGAAACACTTTTGATCAGATTACCTGCTACATATATAATAGTGAAATAAGAAGCCAGCATTAGGGTTCACAAGAATCAATATTATCACGTTACAAGAGACATGGCATGAAGCACTACAGTCCCAGGAAAATACAGATCAGAAATGGATACTGGCATCTACTCCCTACGTGCTAAAATAAGTGTCTCAACTTTTTCTAGATATGGATGTATCTAGATACATCCGTATCTAGACAAAAGTGAGACACTTATTGTCGTGGTATCGTCACGGCATATGCCATAGGGAGGCTAATCGAAGGGGCTCCTGAGAGATCTCACGGCGGTATCCGGAAGCGGGTATGGGCACGAGCGACACGGCGACGTACCCAGGTTCGAGGCCCTCCGATGGAGGTAAAACCTCTACTCCTGCTAGAGTGTATAAGATATCACACGGTACAATGGTGCTCCTAGAGCTGTGTCCGGCTGCTCTGGGAGGCTAAGGGAGACGACGGTCTCTCTCACGGGGCAGCGCTAAGGGTGGAATGAAGTGAGAATGATCGATCCCCTGCACGAGAGGGGTAGTGCGGCTTATATAGGCACCGGCACTTTACATATAAGACCCTATAGTCTACGGCCGGCTTGGCCGGCTCCGGCTTTCGCTCCTTCCCGAGGCGGTGACGTCAGGAGCCGTTGAGGCGTAGTGGCCTGTCCCATCCGGCTGCCCAGGTCAGCGGTATGGAGAGGAGGTGTCTCTGTCGCCGTCAGCCACTATAGCCAGTACGGGTCGTCGTTAGCCATGATGGCCTGTCCGGCGCGTGGCACTATTGCTCCACAGTGCCCCGCGCTTTACGGAAGATGAAGTCAGCGTGGACTTTGGGAACCAGGATCACCAACCCGGTTCCTTCCGAGTGCAAGACTCGCCGGCCTCGAGTCGGTCCGAGGTACGGACCCCCGGTCGGATATGGCTTGTAGAAGCCGGCCCGGCTACGGCATTGGCGGCCGTAGCCGGGCCGACCAGGATCTAGAGCCGGCCGGCTTCGGACCAGCCGGCCACGGCGCCGGCCGGCTGCTCCTCGGCCGGCCTTTGCCGCGAGCCGGCCGGTGGCCAGCCGGCTGCTCCGCGTCCATTGCCCTACCCGGGGTCTTCCCCGACATTAGCCCCGAAGCCGGCAAGGTCCTGCGTTTAGAAGGACCTAGGCAGGTTTTCCTGGCTTCTTGAATGTACTTGACGGCACTCGGAGGGGCCGACTGAGAGTTTTCATTCAGCCGGCTGCGCCCTCATCCGGCTCATTCTTGCCGGCTGCTTCTAGCCGGCTACTATTTTCACTTGTGCAGCTTTTGCTTTCTCGCAGGTTTTGATAGCGCCTCCGCCTTGCTGATAACTTTTGGTCCGAGTTGAACTCGTTGTCCGGCTCCGGCTTGCGGCGCGCAGGAGTCTCCGCCGCCTCGAGTTCCGCACTCGACTTGACCGGTCTGACGCCTGGTCTCTGCCGCCGGTTCGTCTGGTCACATCAATGTTCCCTCCGGATTCGATGCGGTCGTGGGCGACGTGGTGTGGCAGTTTCTGGTAACGGTAGCGGTCGTGGGCGACGTTAGTGCGCAGAAAATCCGGGCGGCGTGGCCACGATTGCCACGTGGAGGCCAACTGCCCGCCGCGGTCGGCTATAAATGCCGCGGGGGAGGGTACCGAGGCGGCACTTGCTCACTTCTCCTTCCTCACGCTCCCGCTCCCCTCGCTCTCCTCCTGTGTTCGAGCCCGTCACTGCTCCGACAAACTCCTCTCGCTGGCGAACTCCGGCGAGCGAGTCTACCGCCGATCCGCCGCCGCTACTCCGTCGAGCCGGCGCCACGGGGCCCCGCGTTTCAACGGAGCGCCCTCAGCCACCGTCGTCGCCGCCACCGTCGCAAGGTTCTTCGTCGCCTTTCGTCTTTCTTGGTCAACCTCTTCCTCTTCTTCGGCAATGGCCTCCGCCGGCCGGATCGTGGCGGGGCTCGTACATGCGAGATGACGATATCGCGCGGCTGGTGCGCCTCCGCCGGATCCCGTCGTCGGTGATCACGCGGGCGCCCGGTGAGGAGATGGAGCCCGTGCTGCGCCACGGCGAGCGCGTCGTCTTCGGCGCACACCTCGATCGCGGGCTGGGCCTGCCGGCCTCCCCCTTCTTCCGGCAGTTCCTCGACAATTTCGGCTTGCAGCCGCACCACCTGCCGGCCAACGCCTGCGTCCTCCTCAGCTGCTATGTGGCGTTCATGGAGGCCTACGCCGGCTTGTGGCCGGACATCGACTTCTGGAGCCGGCTGTTTTACTTGAAGGCCCAGACTCGCGAGGGCCGCTCGCGGGCCTGCGGCGCCGCCTCGATCTACACCCGGCCTGGTACGCCTTTCCCCAAAATCCCCACCGTTGACTCGGTGAAGAACTGGCAAATGTCATTCTTCTATGTGCGCAACGAGGGCGAGCTCGTCGACCGGATCAATCTTCCGGAGTTCAACCCGGTTCCTCCAGTCGGCCGGATCAACTGGAGCTACAACGCCCGCACGACGGACCCGGACGCTGAGGTGAATCAGCTCTAGGACTTCCTGGGGGCGGCCGTCGAGAACGGGCTGACCGCCGAGGACCTCCTCTGCACGATCGCCGAGCGCCGGGTGCTGCCGCTCCAGATGCGCACCCACAAGATTGGGCACATGTCCGGCCGGTTCGATCCGAACCGGACGTCCACAGCGCTGGTCTCCAAGGCCCAGGTCGCCCGCCGGGTGAACAACATCACCAAGGCGAACATGCCTGAGGAATGGAACTACGGGTTGGCGCCCCGTGACAGGGACCACCCGCCCGAGCTGGTAAGTTTTGTATCTCCGCCGACTTCCGGCTTGCGGCTGCGAGGCCGACTTCTTATTTCTTCTGCCGACTTCCGGCTTGCTGTTTGCTCATGTTCTATTTTTTCTAGCTCTTCTCCCGGCAAAACGCTGAGGACGGCGACCTGGCGACGAGGAGATGGACGGCGGATCACGCCGATCCGGTCCGACCGACCAGGCCGGCGATGACGACTGCTGCGCGGGCGCCCGACGTGGGCGGCCAGGGGGAGCACAATCCACCCCCTTCACCGGAGCAGCAGGAGGACGAGGAGCCGGCCACGTCCACCACAGGGCCTATCCCTGCCGTGCCCCTGCGCACGAGGCCGCCGAGCACCACGGCGACTTCGGCGCCCAAGGGGAAGAAACGAGTCGGCGACCCCCGCGCCACTGCCGCCTCGGAGGCGAAGGCGAAGAAGCTTCGCCGGCTGCAGCCGAAGAAGGTTCCGGAGCAGGCCGGGTGAGTTCTCTTTTCTCTTTTGTTTGATTCCTTTTCTTTCCTTATTTTTTACGCTTATCTTTTCCTTATTTGTTCGGCTAGGGCTCCCATCAAGTTTGCCCAGGGCGGCGGCTCCCGGCAGACTCCGCGCGTCGTGTCGCCGCCTCCCCGACAAAGGAGGGAGTCGACGCCACAGCCTTCGTCGCGCGCACCCACGCCGCCGCCATCTGCGAGTACTCCGCCTGCCGCGGGGGCGCCTTCCTTCGCCGTGCCGCTGGCCTCAGCGCCTGATCGCGGCACGCGTGTTGAGCCGACTCGCCAGGCGACGCTGGACGACATGTTCCCGGGCCGGACTCGTCCTTACGGGCCCGAGCTCGCTGGGGCTGGCTGCAGGTATGCCGCCGTCGGCCGGAGCCGGAGCCGCAGCTCCGCACCTCCCGCGGCCGGGACCGGAGCCGGCAGGGCTGCGCCGCCCACGATCGGAGCCGGAGCCGGGCCGAGCGTGGTGGTGCTTGGACGAAAGCCGGAGGGGCACCTCGAGCGCCGGAGATGGCTGCGCCGACCTGGACCGTCCGCTTCGCCGGAGCGCCGCCACCACCGGAGCCGACTATGGGGGAGCCGGCCAGGCAGAGGCCGGCAAGGGACGAGCCGGCGCGCACGGAGGGCGCCGACTCGCGCGCGTTGGTGAGGACGGGAACCCCATCGGCGTCGCCGCAAGGCTCGCACGTGGCCAAGGGCGCCTTGCTCCTTCACGTGCCGTCCGCCTCCGACTCCGGCCTTGGCTCAGGCCGGTACTATGGAGCGGGCGTGGCTCCGCGCCGACTCCTACGAGGTGACCAGCCGGGAGGGAACCCCGGCCAAGCGTCGGTGGAGATGTTCTTCTCCGCCTGGCAGGCCAACCTCAAGGCTAGGGCTGCCGAGTCCGTGGCCAACCTGGCCAAGGTGGAGGAAGCCAGCAAGGTAAGCTTCAACTGTTTTTTGATTTGGTTATCATCCTGGTAGCCCTCCGAGGCATGGGCCGGCTGCTTGGAGCCGGTCCGGGTTTCGCCTGGCATACTGACTTTTCTTTTTTCCTTAGGCCGTGGCGGATCGGCGCACCGCTCCGTACAACCGCGCCGTGACCCACTACCACAAGGCCAAGCTGGACCGGGCCGGTTTGGCTCGTGAGTAGGGGCCGTCAAGGGTAAGTTCTTGCTTCTTCCGACTTGATGTCTTGTTTTTAGTTTTCGTTGGCTGTCGTTTCTTTCGTGCGACGGCTTGTTTTTGCCGGCTTGCAGTCGAGGCCGCCGGATCCCGCAGCTCGGAATCGGACCTCCGAGTTGCCCGCGCCCAATGCGTCACAAGCGAGGAGGCGAATCGGGCTGCGGCCGCCAAGGCGAAGGTGGGCGACGGGGAGCCGGAGCGGCTGCGCCGGCTTGAGGCTAACCACCTCAAGGAGCTTGCCGCCCTCAAGAAGGACGGGGAGGAGAAGCCGGCGGAGCCGAGCGAGCGGGCTGGACGAGGTGGAGAGGCAGCGGCTTGCGCTTCGGGAGGAAGTCACCACCAAGTCCACGGAGGCGACGGCTACCGCCAAGCGCCGGACGGAGGGGATTGGCGCGCTTGATCGCGGCTTGTCGGGTGAGTGCCTCTATGTTTCCTTCCCTTTGCGGCTTTCGGTGTCGAGCTGCCGGCTTAGGTTGGTAGCCGGCAGCTGAAACTTGTCTTTTCGCTATCTCCATCTTCGGGCTGGGGGCGGTCGGCTCGTGCCGGCTGCCGCCCGAGCTTTTGCTGCTCCTTCGAAATCTCCATCTTCGGGCTGGGGGCAGTCGGTTCGTGCCGGCTGCCGCCAGTCTTACTTTAGAGCTTCGGAATCTCCATCTTCGGGCTGGGGCAGTCGGTTCGTGCCGGCTGCCGCCAGGCTTTTGCTTTGCTCCTTCGAAATCTCCATCTTCGGGCTGGGGGCAGTCGGTTCGTGCCGGCTGCCGCCGATCTTACTTTAGAGCTTCGGAATCTCCATCTTCGGGCTGGGGCGGTCGGCTCGTGCCGGCTGCCGCCGGTCTTACTTAGGACTTCGAAAATTTGCATTTTCAGCTTATTTCGGCTTTTGGTGGTTTCGACATGCTTCTTCCTGCAGCGGCCTTCCCGGAAACGCAGGATGCGGCCTTGGCAGCCGTTGGCGTTGCGCGCGAGTCCGGGAGGCGGGCGGCGGCGAAGGCAGCTCGGAGTACTTCGGCATGGAGGATTACATGGCGTCCATGTCTGCCGCGTCGAGCCCATCACCAAGCTCGGCTGGGAGCTCCGGAAGGCGGCCGAGGAGCTGGTCCCGATGCTGTGGCCCGCGGAGGCGGTGCCGCAAGATATCTCCAGCCTCACCTCTTTGATGGAGCGGGCGCCGGATCGCTTCCTCGACTGGAAGGAGTCTGCCACGCGTGCTGGTGCCGACATGGCGCTGTCCTTTGTCCTCTCCTGGTACAATGAGGTGGACCTGGGGCAGCTTGAGTATCGTCGAGCCGGCGTGGAGGACAAGCTCCCGGCCGAACTCAAGACCGCCCGGCTTGCCCGAGCCAGCGCTATCGCCGACTTCGTCGACAAGAGCCTCTTCGTCGCGGATCCGAACCCTCAGTCTCATGAGGAGTACGAGATGGAGGAGGAGGAGGGAGGATGTGCCCGAAGACGACCCGGCGGCCGGCCGCTCGATGCTCCTCCAGTGGCGCTTAGTTTACTGTCTTTCGATTGTTGCTTTTGCCAAGACAATTTATCAAATCCCCGGGATGGCGGGTGCATATGTAAGACAATATAATTATCCTTTTATTAGGTCACATTTTAATGTGTTTGTTAATCATTTGTGTGCCGAGTTGCTTTCTTTCGACTTGTTCGCTTTTTCCTATCCGCCCCACTCTTTGGCTGTGCTCTTGCCGGTCGTACGTCCGACTTGCGATCCGTCGCCGGATCAAGAGCGGGCCGCTGAGGAGGCCGACAGTACTTCAGTCGAACGAGCTGAATTCGGCAATCCGGCACTTTTATGAAAAGTTGCAAGTCAACTCGCTTTTACTCTTTCCCTTAGTCGTTTTTCGCGTGCCGGCTCCCTAGGCCTTACTCCCGCCAGCCGGACAGCCGGGTTGCGGTGCAGTAGGCTGGATCGGAAGCCGGCTGTGCGGAAACCGGATCACGTTGCGAGCCGGCCGCGTGAAAGGGTTCAAGCCAATTGGCGAAACGAAGTAGAGTATGCGAAACATTTGTCGGAAACGGCGCTCTTGGCGCATACTTTTCATAGCTTACAAAAGGGATACAAGGGATACATACATTCCTCCTCTCATGTGTAAAATGGTCGAAGCAACCTGACATTCCAGGGACGTTTAGTCTCTTCGTCGGTTTGCTTGCCTTGTTCTTTTTGGCCTCTTGGGCATCTATGAGATAGTAGGAGTCATTGCCTACTTGCCTTGCTCACGATGAAGGGACCCTCCCATGGGGATGCTAGTTTATGCTTTGTCCGGCTGTCCGTTGGATCAGCCGGAGCACTAGGTCTCCTTCTCGGAATGCTAAGGTCTTGACCTTCCGGCTGTGGTAGCGACGGAGGCTTTGCTTGGTATACGGTTGACCTGGACTCGGCCATCGGCCGGACCTCTTCAACCAGGTCGACTCCATCTTCGCGAGCCTCTTTGGCTTCGGCTTACGTGTAGAGCTTGATTCTTGGCGCGTCGTGCTCGATATCGGTCGGCGAGGACGGCTTCGGCCCCGTATACGAGGAAGAAGGGTGTGAAGCCGGCCGAGCGGTTTGGCGTCGTGCGCGGGCTCCACAGCGACGGCTGGGCAGCTCTTCAATCCGGCCGGCCGGCTGAGCGCTCAGCGGCTCCACCGGCCGGGGCCGGATGCCGGCTAGGATCAAGCCGTTAGCCTTCTCCACTTGGCCGTTGGTTTCCGGGTGCGCCACGGACGATAGGTCCATCCGGATCCCCATCTCTCCGCGGTAGCGTTTGAAAATGCCTTCGGCGAAGTTGCTGCCATTGTCGGTGATGATGCTATGCGGGTAGCCATATCTCACGATTATTTCCTTGAGGAATGTGACGGGCTGTGGAGCCGTCCGGGCTTCTTGATTGGCTTGGCCTCGATCCACTTAGTGAACTTGTCAATTATCACCAAGAGATGAGTCATGCCGCCTCGGGCTGTTTTGAATGGGCCCACCATATCCAAGCCCCATACGGCAAATGGCCAGGTAATGGGGATGGTCTTCAAGGCGGAAGCCGGCGTGTTCCTTTGCTTGGCGAAGCGTTGGCGCCGTTACACTTCTTCACCGGCTTCTTCGCGTCTCGTTGGATCGCCAAAACCCACCGGCGGGCGGCGGCCTTGTCAACACCGTAGAGCCGGGGAGCCTAGAGCTGCGGCCGGGCCGAGACCCCTCCGAGCGACGGCCCGCAATGCTCTTCCGGTCACACGCGGCGTTGCGAGGTGCAAGGGCGTGCCACCTGACCTATACCCGGTCGGGAAGGTGATGAGGTTGCCTCGCTTAGTTTCTGCGGGGCATACATGTAAACGTTAAATACGAGCCTCGATCGGCTCTCGGGTTATCTCGTGAATCGGCTCAAAGAGCCGATCCACCCATGATCCGTACGGGGTGCACGAATACTTGGTGGTCCTGCTTGATCAATATGAAGCTAACGAGATCTACGACGATTTAGGGTTTTCACCGCATAACCGGATCATCCTACTCCGAGGTTGGGCCTTGCGGCCACGCACGGTGCTCGTAAGCCGATCCTAAACAAGGCCAAAAAACCAACATGAAGTTGATCCTAGGAACATCCCGTTTAGGACTTGCGAACGCCACCCTACGTGCCACTGGATCCTCCCCCATTGTAAGGCCAAACTATTGCAGATATTAAACTAATCCTTGCGGAACAAGGAGCAATCGTAACGGATCAGATCTACTAAATAATGATCAAGCGGGGTGCCGCCCCCACGCCTGAGATAGGCGTGAGGACGGCTAGATATGCAAGGGTTGCACTACGTAAGCATGCTTAAACGAAGAACAATGCTAACCCTAACACATCTAATGATAACTACGTTGCTCGCCATCAAAAGCGCTTCGATACGAGCAACGCATGAACAACGTGGGGCTTGTCTTTGCCTAGATCGCAAGATGCGATCTAGGCGACATGTCGCTACCCGATAGAAACCCTCGAGACGAAGGAGTTGGCGATGCGCCGAGATTGGTTTGTTTTGGGGTTGAACGTGAGTTGTTGTTTATTCCATAAACCCTAGGTACATATTTATAGTCCAGGGGACTTTCTAATGTGGGCGTGCACTAAACCGTGCACGAGTAAGATTCTATCTCTAAACTAAGATACGATCTAATATGTTACAGATACACGGGCAATCCAGCCCAAACTCCGTATGACAGGCCGATCCACGTACTTCTTCTATATATATCTTCACACCCATCTTCCGATCGCGGCCCACCTCTAGACTTGGTCCAAAATCCGGTGATAACACATGCCCCTCTGGTTTTGGAAATAACATTTCCAAAATCATTATGCTTTCCCTTCAAAGGGTCATGTCGTGGCGAGAGCGGTGCCGATTACAGACATCCGTCATCATTATGCCCTGTCTTCTCGGCTTCTCTAAAAATTCGACGGCTTTAGCATTGATCCCTTGGAAGTTGTAATGGCATTAAACTTTCACCAAATTTCTCATTACTTAACCGTGCCGAGCTGGTTAGCTCTCTCTATTCTCTACTCCATCCCAGCTATCGGCACCAAAAAACCCTCTCTTCCTCGTAGCAATGTCTTCCTCTTCCTCTTCCTTCTCAAAACTCTTCCCCCAATCTTCGCCGAAGAAGAAGAACGAGGACAGCCTCCACCCCGTAGTGAACCCCTTCTCCACCGACAAGGAGGAGAAAGAAGGAGAAGCGACAAAGGCCAAGACCTCCCCTTCCGCCCGGCTCCCGCCGAAGAAGCGCCCCGTATGTGGGCGGACAGCGAGGACGAAGATGATGACGAAGAGGAAGAGGAAGAGGATGACTCCTCCTCCTCCATCGGGTATCCGCCGACCAAGCGCTTCCGCTCCCGGGCGGACAGCGAGGATGATGATGATGACGAGGAGGAAGAGGCTCCGGCCAAGGGCTGGGGCAGCGACGACGAGGAGCTCCTGGGAGCAGCGCCGACGACGTCGACGGCGGCGATGACGAGGACAGCGACGACTAGTAGTATAGGACTAGTAGTAGCAGTGCACTAGGCACCAGATCCCTCTTTTGAGAGTCATCGGCTCTTTCTTGTAAAGCCGCTCCTTGGAATTAATGAAATTGTTCTTTCCATTCATCTTTTAATCGCTCCAATTTCATCCCTTCCGTTTGTCATGCTAAAACCGATAGCAACGCGTCGGACTTCTTTCTTTTCCTTGCAGCAACAGCACAGTCCAAGCCTCGTACTAGACGACGGCTTTTTCCTTCCCGGTTCCTCCCCGAGACGACCATGATGCAGCCACGGCCGAGGTGACTCTAATCGGCTCAAACGGGGCATCTTCCGGGCTTGTTGCCCCCGAGTCCTAGCCGAGGCAAAAACAGAGCTGCACGGACCTAGGCTCGATCATGTCTGAGGGAACTCCTTATGCGGAGCTAGCCGATTAAGCATAAATCGGCTTCCCAAAGCGGAGAGCCCTCAAGGTGAGCTGCCCCCGGAGTTTCTTCGGTTCTGCCGGCCGAGATAGGCTCCTTTCCTTTGATGGACCTAATGTCATCCATCCTTGTCTCGATCCGTCCGCCCATGCTGCTTCGATGTTGTTCTTGAAGAGAGGATCCGAGCTTCCAAACTGCTCCATTGAGGAGTTCCATTGACCCTCTGATCGTAACAGTTACTCTCCTTGAGTCGATGGCCATGCATCGGCTTTCATGTCCTTAAGTCGATGCCTGCTGCATCGGCTGTGCTCGAAAATTTTCGAATTTTCACCTTTATTACTTTTACGGCCGACCTGTGCATCGGCCCCCATATTTCAATTCCCATCAACAAAAGATGAGATGCTTCTGTTGCATATCCTCGTATTTTCATATACCTGGGTGCCCCCGAGCCGATTCCGTCAAGAAAATTGATGGTATCGGCTCCGTTGGATAACATGTTGAACCCGAGCGAGAAAGGTAGGTGAGGATAATTTTGGCCGATTGCTTGGAATCGGCCTCCACTTTGCTTGCTCGTTGAAGGTTTTGTTAGTTCCTTTCGTAAATTTTTGGGGCCGATCACAAGGATCAGCCTCTCCTGGTTTGCTCATTGGTTTGATCTTGCTACTTGGTCGAGCTGGATGAAACCAACCCAACCTCCGACTTGATGCGCTTGCTTGTCGTCCACCTTGAGTGCTCCGTAGAGTCGTGGAGCGCTAAGCTCTGTCGGCAAGACGAGTACCATGTTTGTGCCGGCCGATGTCTCATCATCGGCTTTCCTCGTTTGGGGCGCCACTCCATTTTCCGTGGACGACCCTCTTCATCCGGGGTTCGGCTGAACCTTTGCGGCCGAATCAGGCCGTGCCTTCCTTAGCGTATGCGAGGTACAACCTTTCGGCTTCCTCCGGGCCGCGCAATCGGCCGAACCCTGCGCTTTTGGGAACGGCTGAGTCCGTCGGGGCACCACCTTGGCCGGTGGTACTGTCTTCTTCCACTTCTCCCTCGTCTTCGAATCCTCAAGATCTGCCCAACGAGGTGACTCAGCGCGTTCGCTGCGTGGCGGGAGAGGCCCTAGGCGCTCGAACACGGACACGTTGGCTGCCTCCTTCTTTTCGATTGCATTACGGGCAATTGCCGATCGTGGGCAATCGGCTCATTCCTGAATCCCAGCGGTGTACGAAGAAGGGGCAGTCCCAATGCACGGCGTTGTCGTCTTGCTCCCTTGATGCTTCCGTGGCATAGCGCTCGTGCTCCTCCTCATCGCGATTCTGCCGACGATGTCTTCTGGCTTCTCTAGCCAAACGATCTTCTCCATCGTAATTGGGCCGCCGGCGTTGGTCGTACTGACTCACATATTTGTTGAGGAGGTGATCGGAGAGGGGTCGCTGATATCTTATATTCTTCACCTCTCCCTCTGTGACATAGCGCTTGCCATCATGACGGAGCCGATCGCGTGGAGCGGCCTCCTCTGTATCCTTGCTATGAGAGCAGCTGCCCTCATCTCCATCTTTGCCAGAGTGGTTTCCGGGTCCTACCATGTTGATGCTTGAACGAGGGACCCGGCGGCAACCTTCGGGGTAGATGATTTCTACCATGTTAACGGCGGGGAAGGGTTGGGTGTCGACCTTCATGGCGTGCTGGTTAAAAATTAGCCGCCCCTTCTCTATCGCCGCTTGGATGTGCTTGACGCCACACCGGCGGTCGTTGGTGGCATGGGAAAGCGAGTTGTGGAATTTGCGGTACGGCTTTCCGTTTAGCTCTTTCGCCGTGGGGAACTTGAGACCTTCGAGGAATCGTCAAGCTGTTTCTCCTTGAGCGGGAGGTCGAAGATTTGTTCGGTCTTGGTTATGTCAAAATCAAATCCCTCAGGCGGCCACTGGTGGCTTTACCCATTTGCGGGCCACGGGGTTCCCCACTGAGTCCACTCAGCCACTTGCTATCTCTTGGCCTCCCGCGGGCACTTCATCCTCCTCCGTATCGACCATAACTACGCACGCTTGAACTTGTCTTGGTACAGGTCGGGGTGGCGCTGTTCATATGCTGATAGTTTCGAACCATGTGCGCCGGCGAGGATAATCTGCTTGGGAGGCCATGTCCTTGAGCTGTGTTGCAAGGCCTGCTACGCCAACTCGGCTGCTTCCTTTTCGGTTATACGAACCGAATAACATCGGTTCCTAAGATTCCTGAAGCGGCTGGATGTGATTACGTCACCGTTTCCCGCGCTTCGACGTAGTTGTGCTAGATCGGCAATGCCGGACTCGGAAGCTTCGAATGGTATTGCATATGGAGCTGTTCTTCCAATTGCTTCCAAGACTGGATGGAGTTCGCTGGTAGCGAGGTGTACCATCCAAAAGCCGATCCCGTGAGGGACTGCGAAAAGAGCCTCACGCGTAGCTGATCCGACATCGAAGCCGGTCCTAGTTGAGCCAAATATCGGGCGACGTGCTCGATGGAGCTGGAGCCATCGATCCACTCGAATTTGGAGAAGTCGGGGAGCCGATATTTAGGTGGCGGCGGGATCATCTCATAATCATCGGGTACGGCTTGGAATAGCCGACTGCCCTTCTTTCGGCATCATGCCGAACCGGTCTCTCGGTATGGTGCGATCGATCCGTGTGTCGGCCGTAGGAGTTGCACTCCGAAGATTCGCCGGGGTGGCGTACTTGGCCTGCCATGTTTGCTTTTCCGGCTACGAGCCAGCTGCGGGAGCTGGGCTCGGGAGTTTCGTCGGTGTGGCGTATTTAGTTAGCCACGTACGCTCTGTCGCCGACGTTCCTCCGGTCTTCGCCGGAGTCCCCGATGTTGTGGCCTGGTTTGTGAGTGCCCGGTCACCACAATCCGGCACATACATGCACGCGTATCCATGAGGGATCTCCTTAGGCGCCTCCATTAGAGCCGGTAGTCACCGGGGTCGCCACCAATTCACGTAGACGAGGAATGCCGGTGTAGTCGGCACTTCGGCGAGTCGCTGCCAACGCAAATGGCAACGGTGGACGGGGCTCGGAATGGCAACTCTCCTTGATGAGTCCCGAGGCTGGTCCGACGGCGAGTGCGGTGGCTCATGATCTCTGGATCACGCGCGGAGCGACACGCTCCGGCACGTTGACCAAGTTCTCGAGTGGCGGTGTAGCGAGTGAGCCACCGGGTAGTTGATCTCTGCCGCGAGACCCACGGTGCGTTCCTCCAGACGAGGTGAGAGGTCTATCCCATCGAGTGCACCTTCGGTGAGAACCCCTTCCATCCGATGCCACCGGAACGGGTTCTGCGAAAAGAGCCGATGAGGTCGGCTTCGAGGGTAGCCTTGATCTCGTTGTATTGCTTCTTGAGGTCGTCGGGCGAGATCCTCGTAGGTGAGCGGCGTGCCGTCCGCCATCTCGGATGTAGATGGCGATGTGGTTGATGTAGACGATTGTCCCACCGGGCGTGCCGAGAATGTGTTGGTTGCCAAAACCCACCGGCGGGCGGCGGCCTTGTCAGCCACTGTAGAGCCGGGGGAGCCTAGAGGCTGCGGGCTGGCTGAGACCCCTCCGGCGACGGCCCGCAATGCTCTTACGGTCACACGCGGCGTTGCGAAGTGCAAGGGCGTGCCACTGACCTATACCGGTCGGGGAAGGTGATGAGGTTGCCTCGCTTAGTTTCTGCGGGGGCATACATGTAAACGTTAAATACGAGCCTCGATCGGCTCTCAGGTTATCCTGTGAATCGGCTCAAAGAGCCGATCCACCCATGATCCGTACGGGGTGCACGAATACTTGGTGGTCCTGCTTGATCAATATGAAGCTAACGAGATCTACGACGATTTAGGGTTTTCACCGCATAACCGGATCATCCTACTCCGGAGTTGGGCCTTGCGGCCACGCACGGTGCTCGTAAGCCGATCCTAAACAAGGCCAAAAAACCAACATGAAGTTGATCCTAGGAACATCCCGTTTAGGACTTGCGAACGCCACCCTACGTGCCACTTGGATCCTCCCCCCATTGTAAGGCCAAACTATTGCGAGATATTAAACTAATCCTTGCGGAACAAGGAGCAATCGTAACGGATCAGATCTACTAAATAATGATCAAGCGGGGTGCCGCCCCCACGCACTGAGATAGGCGTGAGGACGGCTAGATATGCAAGGGTTGCACTACGTAAGCATGCTTAAACGAAGAACAATGCTAACCCTAACACATCTAATGATAACTACGTTGCTCGCCATCAAAAGCGCTTCGGTACGAGCAACGCATGAACAACGTGGGGCTTGTCTCTGCCTAGATCGCAAGATGCGATCTAGGCGACATGTCGCTACCGATAGAAACCCTCGAGACGAAGGAGTTGGCGATGCGCCGAGATTGGTTTGTTTTGGGGTTGAACGTGAGTTGTTGTTTATTCCATAAACCCTAGGTACATATTTATAGTCCGGGGGACTTTCTAATGTGGGCGTGCACTAAGCCGTGCACGAGTAAGATTCTATCTCTAAACTAAGATACGATCTAATATGTTACGAGATACACGGGCAATTAAGCCCAACTTGGTATGAAAGGCCGATCCACATACTTCTTCTATATATATTTCTTCACACCCATCTTCGATCGCGGCCCACCTGCGACTTGGTCAAATTCCGGTGATAACGAGTCTACGGCGCTTGATCGGCGGTAAAAACCGTGCTCGGGAAGGCTTTGGCCACTATGGCTCGGGAGGAGGCGTGGTGGCCGCACTCACCTGATGGATTTCCCTTAGGAGTTCAATCCCTTCAGCCGGCTCGGCGCATGCCGCTGGAGCACCCACTTACGCTGCGTTTGTACGGCTCGTGGTTGATGATTGTATAGGCCTTGGCCCTTCTCTCAATCTGCACGGCTCGGACTGCTGTCATCGAGCAGCACACCGTCGGTGAGGTAGGAGAGGAATTCTTGTGCCCATGAAGGTACGCATCTTATCTCGAATACGGCCGACCAACGGGGCCTCCCGCGTGGGAGCTTCCGGCTTCGGCTGCATGGTCGCCGGGTTCGGCTTGCTAGCCGGCGGGTTCGGCTTGCTAGCCCCGAGTGTGGCGATGAAGCCCCGGGTTGGGCGAGAAGTCCCGGGTTCGGCGTGGTAGCCGGCGGGTTCGGCTTGTTAGCCCCGACTTGGGCGATGAAGCCCCGGGTTCGGCTGAGCAGCCCGGGTCAGCCGGCACGAATATTGAATCCGAGTCCGGTGACGGTATGATGGACGGCTTCTTGATAACCGCCAAGGCGATGCCGGCGGAATGGCTTGCCGGGTTGAACCAATCTTGGACAAGGCGTCGGCCGCCTCGTTGTTTGCTCGTGGCACATGGTGGAAGTCGCGGCCGTCGAAGAAGCCGGATAGGCTGCTTGGACATGGAAGCGGTATGAGGCCATGTTGGCGTCCTTCGCGTCCCGGTCGCCGGATGCTTGCTCGTATGACCAAGTCGAGTCGCCGAAGCATGAGTATGCGACGCACGCCAATCTCCTTGGCCGGCTTCGGCCCATGAATGAGCGCTTCATACTCCGCCACGTTGTTGGATGCGGCGAAGTGGATCTGCGGGACGTAGTCCGGTCGGTCTCCCTTGGGAGAGGTGATGACGATGCCGGCTCCCAAGCCGTTGCGCATCTTTGAGCCGTCGAAGTGCATCTTCCAATGCGTGGAATCGGCACATGCGGCGGATATTGCATCTCAGCCCGGTCGACGAAGAAGTCCGCGAGGATCTGCGACTTGATGGCTGTGCGTGGCTCGTAGAGGATGGTGTGGGCGGCTAGCTCCGGGGCCCACTTGGCAACCCGGCCGTTGGCATCCTTGCTGCCGATGATTTCCGCCGAGGCGCTGTGGCAACCACCCGATGGGATGCTCTTGGAAGTAGTGCTTGAGCTTCTTGGCCGCCATGTAGACACCGTAGGTGACTTTACAGTAGTGGGGGTAGTTTTGCTTCGGCGGGAGAGCACTTCGGCGAGGTAATAGGCTGGGCGCTGGACCAGTGCTCTCTGTTTCGGCTTCTTTGCGCTCCACCACCGGGACAACGCTAACCACTCGGTTGGTGGCTGCGATGTACAACGGCATCGGCTCCATTGAACCCGGCGTTGCAAGGATTGGCGCGGTTGAGAGCACGCGCTTTAAGTCACGGAAGGCCTCATCCGCTGCGGTGACCGAGACGAACTTGTCCGCCTTCTTCATCAATTGGTACAGGGCGGTGCCTTCTCCCCGGCCGGTCGACGAAGCGGCTCAAGGAAGCCGAGGCAGCCGGTGAACTACGGAGCGTCCTTGAGGCCGCTGCGGCAGCTCCATCTTCTCAATGGCGCTGATCTTCTCCGGGTTGGCTTCGATTCCTCGGCGAGAGACGAGGTAGCCCGAGGAGTTGGCCGGCTGGCACGCCGAATGTGCACTTGGCCGGGTTGAGCTTCATCAGGAATCTTCGCAGATTGGTGAAGGTTTCTCTCGAGTCATCAAGGAGGGTAGGCATCTCCTTGGTTTTTACAACGACATCATCCACATATGCGTGAACGTTTACTGCCGATTTGATCTGCAAACACTTTTGCATGCACCTTTGGTAGGTGGCGCTGCATTTTCAAGCCGAATGGCATAGTCGTGTAGCGATAAGCCCGTGCGGGGTAATGAATGAAGTCTTTATTTGATCATCCGGATTCAAAGGAATGCGGTGGTAGCACTGAATAGGCATCTAGAAAAGACAACAATTCACGGCCGGCGATCGAGTCTATGACTTGATCTATGCGCGGCGAGGGGAAGGGTCCTTCGGGCACGCCTTGTTGAGGCTGGTGTAGTCGATACACATGCGCCGGGAGCCGTTCTTCTTCAAAACCGGGACCGGGTTTGCCAACCGGTCCGGGTGCGGCACTTCCATGATGAAGCCGGCTGCCAGGCGGCGGGCGATTTCTTCACCGATGGCCTTCCTTCGTTCTTCGGCGAAGCGCTCGAGAAGGCTGCTTCACCGGCTTGGCGTCGGGCCGGACGTGGAGGTGGTGCTCGGCCAACTCCCTCGGCACACCGGCATGTCTCTTGGAGTCCATGCGAAGATGTCCCGATTCTCACGGAGGAAGGCTGGTGAGCTCGCTTTCCTATTTCTTGCTCAAGCCGGCACCGATGGTGACGTACTTGTCCGGCTGCGCCGAGGTCCAGCGGGATCTTCTTGGTGTTGTCGGCCGGCTGGAAGTGAGTCGTCCCGGCCGGGTTGCTGCGGCCGGCATGTCCGTCTGCGCGGCCTTGGCGAGGGCAACGGCGTCGTGGATGAGCTGCTTCTCGGTGGCGATGACCGGCGTCCGGGCCATCTTGGAGCTGCGTGGCGCGGTCCATGGAGCGGCGATAGTCGCCGGCTATGGTGATGACCCCTTTGGGCCGGGCGGCTTCATCTTCGGGTACCCATAGTGGGGCACCGCCATGAACTTGGTCGGGGCCGGCCTGCCCGGGGAGCGCGTGGTAGGGACTCACGAGGTCCACCACCTCGAACTCGATTCTCTCGGTGCGGAAGTGATCCGGCTTCCCGAACATCACCTCCGGCGTGATCCGGCCAATCGGGCGGCGGCGGTGGCTGGCACGATGCCATGGAAGACGGTGGGGGTGGGGCGCAACTCGGCCTCCTGGATGCCCGGCTTGCGGGCGGTGTCGCGGTAGAGGATGTTGATGCTTGCTTGCCGCCGTCGATGAGGACGCGCGAAAATCGCACGGCTGCGCCGAGTCGTGCCGATGGTGGGGTCGAGGACCATGGCGTAGCTGCCGGCTTCGGCGGGACAGCCGCGTGTCGCGGCGATCAAAGGTGATGGCTGCTCGACCGGTTTAGTGCTTGGGGGACCGGCGGTATGACCGCGTTGACCTCGAGGAACGGCTCTGCGGCTCGTCTTGTCCTCGGGCTCGGAGGTGAAGATGATGTAGGTAGCATCTTCGGCCGGATATCGGCCATGTTGCACTTGGTTAGGCTCGTGGTGCTCGAGGTTGGCGTTCTCTGCGCCGCCTTGGCCACCGGCCCGCCGGGCTGGAGGAGGCGGGGGTGGAGGGGAGGGGTTCGCCGCTTGTCGGCCGCTTCATGAAGTGGCGATCGCGGGTGGTGTGGTTGGAGGGGTTCTTGCCGGCTGTGGTACTTGCACGGCGAGTCGAGCATCTGCTCGAAGGTGTACTCGGCTTCCATTGCCGGTCTGTTTGCTTCGGCGGCGGCTGCCGCCCTGCGCGTTGTCCGACACGGCTGCCACATGGGCGGAACCGTGCCGGCGGTCCGGCTGGTCGTTGTGGCCGCTTGCCGCGGTAGTTGTCCGTCGGCTGCCATGCGAGCCGCCTTCGGCCGGCTTGTGCTCGGCCGGCTTGTTGTTGTCCCGTCTTGCTGGGGCCGGTGAAATATCAGCCGGCGCCTTGCCGGCTTCCTCTGCCAGCGCGTACTTGTCTGCGATGACCATCAAGGCGGCCATCGTCTTGGGCTCGCTGCGGCGCAGCTTGTG
The DNA here is from genome assembly GCF_022539505.1 of Lolium rigidum. Taxonomy (NCBI): domain Eukaryota; kingdom Viridiplantae; phylum Streptophyta; class Magnoliopsida; order Poales; family Poaceae; genus Lolium; species Lolium rigidum. Next base: position 60,154,903 of record NC_061509.1, read on the forward strand.
CCACGGCATGGTGTTGGGCGGCGGCCTCCCATGAAGAAGGCGATGGCTTGCATCTCGTGCACGCCCTCACGAGGAGTTGCGCATCTCGCACCGGCGCGTTAGGTACGCGCGATCCAGTCTCGTCCGGGCCACTGCTTGCACATCTCAAGGCTGTTGAGGGCGACCGGCCGGCGATAGGTGCCGGTGAAGTTGCTTGATGAAGGCGGCTTCGAAGTCCGGCCAGCCGTTTATCTTCGCCGGTGGCGGGTTGTTGAGCCATGTGCGGGCGGAGCCGAGCGGCATGAGGGGAGTAGCGCACGGCCCGGCGCTTGTTGCCTTTGGCGATGCCGGCTGCCGGTGGAGTAGTCCGGCGGCCCGGTCTTCCGGCTTGGCGGTGCCGTCGTACTTGGGGGTGTCGCGCGGGAGGCGGAAGCCGTCAACCATGGGCTCGTTGAGGATCCGCGGTCCGAAGCACTTTGGGCCGGCGGCCCTTCTTCTTCCGCGATGCGGGATTGAACCAGCCGGTCGAGCGGTCCCGGCGTCGGCTGGCTCGATGCGCGGGCCCGGCCGGGAGTGGGCCGGCTAGCGGCGCCGGCCAGCTACGGAGCCGGCCGGTGAGGGCGTCGAGGCTCGGAGTCTTGCTCCTGGTTCCGGCTTGGTGGAGCCAGCTGCGCGCTGCTTGCCGCCGCTTGGCTGGTGGCTCGGCCGGCTCGAGGTTGCGTGCGTGGCGCGGGAGTCGTTGCGCCGGCTTGGCCCTGGGGAGGTGGACTCGGCCGTATCCCTGGCGTTGCCTGCGGCACCACGAGCGTGAGAAGCTCTGGGGGCTGGGGCGTACCTGGGGTCTTTCGACTGCTTGTGGCGGCCTTCACCGACTCGGTCACCCGCGTAGTGCGGCGGCGTAACTCTTCGCCTTCGAGCGGTGCGGCTCTTCTGCGGCGGCTTCGGCCGCGAGCATGTTCTTGTCGGGGGTGTTGTAGATGGGCAGCTCCATGGATGGAGCCGGCTCGTCCGCGCCGTCGCGGTCGATCTCGGCGCCTAGGTCGCGGCCTCTGCGGCGGATCTGGCCGGCTCGGCTGGGGTTGTCGCCGCCTGGGGTGAGGCCGTGGGCGCGGTTGTACTCGCGCCGGGTGATGTCCCACGGCGCTTAGCGGCAGCCAGCTCCTCGGTGCTGCGAGGAGGAGCACGCGGTGCGCCTCCGAGTCTGCCTCAACGGCGGCGGCGTCGGCGCGGTGCCGGTGGTGAGCGGAGTGCTCGGCTTTGCCGGACCTGCTCCGGCCGGGACGGTGGTGGTGGTGCCTTTGCGCCTGATGCGGACGCGTGCCCGCCGACGTCGCGCTCCAGGTCGGGGCCGCGGACGCGCGTGGACTTGGCGGGATGTTCCTCGCCAGCCATCATGACTTGCACGACGGCGGGGCTGGCGGGAGCGCTCGCCGCGCTCGCGGAGGAGGGCTAGCGCGGCGCAGCACTGCCGCGGGTAGCGCGGCGGTGCGGCGGTGGCGATGTAGACGTCGAAGCCGCCGAAGGAGACGATCGCTGCCGCCCGAGCTGGGAAGAGCCGGTCGGCGAAGCGGCCAGCGTTGTCGGCCGACGCGGTCGAGGAGCCGAATCTCCGGATCAAGCTCGAAGCGACTCGCTCGCCGGTGGTGATGGTGAGGCCCGTCCGGATGAAGACACCGGCCGAGGATGCTTGAAGGCCCCACGGTGGGCGCCAAATGTCGTGGTATCGTCACGGCATATGCCATAGGGAGGCTAATCGAAGGGGCTCTGAGAGATCTCACGGCGGTATCCGGAAGCGGGTATGGGCACGAGCGACACGGCGACGTACCCGGGTTCGAGGCCCTCCGATGGAGGTAAAACCTCTACTCCTGCTAGAGTGTATAAGATATCACACGGTACAATGGTGCTCCTAGAGCTGTGTCAGGCTGCTCTCGGGAGGCTAAGGGAGACGACGGTCTCTCTCACGGGCAGCGCTAAGGGTGGAATGAAGTGAGAATGATCGATCCCCTGCACGAGAGGGGGTAGTGCGGCTTATATAGGCACCGGCACTTTACATATAAGACCCTATAGTCTCTCGGCCGGCTTGGCCGGCTCCGGCTCCGCTCCTTCCCAGGCGGTGACGTCGGGAGCCGTTGAGGCGTAGTGGCCTGTCCCATCCAGGCTGCCCGAGTCGGCGGTATGGAGAGGAGGTGTCTCTGTCGCCGTCGGCCACTATAGCCGGTACGGGTCGTCGTTAGCCATGATGGCTCGTCCGGCGCGTGGCACTATTGCTCCACGGTGCCCCGCGCTTTACGGAAGATGAAGTCGGCGTGGACTTTGGGAACCGGGATCACCAACCGGTTCCTTCCGGTGCAAGACTTCGCCGGCCTCGAGTCGGTCCGAGTACGGACCCCGGTCGGATATGGCTTGTAGAAGCCGGCCCGGCTACTGACATTGGCGGCCGTAGCCGAGGCCGACCAGGATCTAGAGCCGGCCGGCTTCCGGACCAGCCGGCCACGGCGCCAGCCGGCTGCTCCTCAGCCGGCCTTTGCCGCGAGCCGGCCAGTGGCCAGCCGGCTGCTCCGCGTCCATTGCCCTACCCGGGGTCTTCCCCCCGACACTTATTCTAAACCAGAGGTAGTATCTTCATTAACAAGACAGTATGTATGGCTCCTGGCCAGCCCTGAAACAATACAACCCTTCCAAATCATTTGCCTGATAATATATAGGCCAATATTAAGTCATTTACTTGGTCCTAGTGCATTGTATGCCCTAGTTTGGTGTTTTATGAACTTCACTGTTTAATATCCATGTTTTCGCACGGAAGGCACTCTCCATACATCTTACAGTTATCATTGCCATTTTTTAGTTTGTGGAGTAAATTTAATAGAAATAAGAAGGAAATGGATGGCAATTGACAAATAATCCATCTTAACCGCCGATTAAATACATGTGAGGATTATGACTGAGCCAAAGCTGATAAAGAGAATACTCTTCAGTATCATACACATGCCCGTGGGAAATCATGTACATGGAACTGGAAGTATCTGGATGAAACATAGCACACATACATATCCAAATCAAATGGAATATTAAGAAGACGAGACCTTATACATACTTGGCATCAATGCAGTCCTATAAATGGCCGATCGCTTTATCCAAGCCCAACAATAATTGGTTGACAGAAGTATGGCCCAAACCTACATATCATGAACTAACGATGTTAGCCATCTCCACAATTCAGCAAATAGAAGGAGTTGTAATAAGGCAGAAGTTCATGTCTAAAATAACAGCAATGCCAGAAACCTCCTACCGATTTCAGCTAATCAAAAATACGAGTATGATTTAACCTATAATACCTATAAAGGACACATAACAACAAGGAGAATTGCACAACGCATCAGCATAACTACAAAAGGCATTAACCTATATATCTGAGGATAACATTTCAAACTAAACCACCACAATATCATCATTTTTCTTAAAACACAAATGTTTATAGCAATTCAGTTCAATAAGTCCAAATTTACTTCATATTCTCAGCAGTTGTCCATGTTTTCACATGAATCAGTACTCTTAACTCCATTCCCATTGCGCGCTGCTACAAATCAGGTTACCAGGGCTTGGAAATTCCTACCTTTTTCGGTCTGAACTCACATATAACAATACCCCCGCAACTACAACTCATCTTATATGATGCCTGCAACTAAAGTCGGTTCTGCCAGCAACTAATGTCAGTTCCGCCTGCAACTAATCTAGTTCCGTCTTCTTGGTCTGAACACATCTATAGGACTACCCCTCAACTAGAACTCATCTTATATGATGTCTGCAACTGAAGTCAGTTGTGCCAGCAACTAATGTCAGTTCCGCCTGCAACTAATGTAGTTCCGTCTTCTCGGTCCGAAGTCTGAACACATCTGTAGGAATACCCCTCAATTACAACTCATCCTATAGGATACCTGCAACTAATGTCAATTCTGCAAGCAACTAATCTAGTTCAGTGTTGTTGGGGTAAACTCATCCATAAATACCCCTCAAGTGCAACTCATCCTATTGGATGCCCCCAACTAAAGTCGGTTTTTCCTGCAACTGATGTCAGTTCTGACTACAACTAAATAACTAATCGAGTTTCCTGTTGTCAGGCTAAACTCATCTATAGGATACCCCTCAACTGCAAATCAGTCATCCTATAGGATGCCTGCAACTAATGTCAGTTCTACCCGCAATTAATCTAGTTGTGTCTTGTCGGGCTGAACTCATCCATAGGGATATACCCCTCAAACTACAACTCATCCTATATGGTGACCTGCAACAAATGTGACGTCAGTTCTTCCACTAATGTCAGTTCCACCTGTAACTAATGCATGAAAAGGCAACTTACGAGGGAACAATAAAGAAACTTAATAAAAATGGGACAAGCAACTAATCCCTGGTTAAAGCAACTAAATATTCACTGCAAAACAACTACACATAGTGTGTGCAGCAACTTGGAACATGCTAAAAAGAAACTAAATGCACACTGTAAAATAACAACATGTCGTGCGTCCAGCAACTTGGAACATGCGGAAAAAAAACAACTAATTGTGCACTGTGAAACAATTACTTACAAGTAGTGCGTCCCACAACTCAGAACATGCTTAAAAGCAACTGAATGTGCACTGTGAAGCAACTATGTGATCTGATAACCACAACTTAGTTAAACCCATAAACTCAAGAACCTTCAAAGACTTGGGTCACTCAAGAAAAAAAAGCAGGGTGATCTTAAAACATGCACAAGTTTTCAGCAATAACACAAGAGAAGAGCAGTTGCAAAATTACCTCAACCCGATGATTAGGTTGGCCGCCGAGCCCAGGAGTGAGAGGCTGCCAGCCACCAAGCTCACCCAGGCCAGGAGCAGCCACATGTTGGTCTCCACTCTGGGGGAGATTGTCGCTGCCGAGGATGCCACCCGCGCACCGAGTAGCAGGACTGGAGCAAAATACAGAGCGTTCTGTATGTCAGATAAGTGGTGCATGGAATATATTGACACACATGAGTTATGATTATGACTTGGAAAAGAAATGTTCAACTGTTAATGTTCTTTCTAATGACTGGCTGGTCTGAAAGAAGTTCTGGACCTGACAGTGTGGCTACCAATCTACTATAATACCTTCAGACTTGATAACACAGCCAATCCAAGATAAATTATATCAGCTGACAAGCTGAGCTGCAGTGGGGTATGTTTTTTAAGCAATGGGGAGGGGCAAGAAATAACCAGTAGGGATATTCGACGCCACGCTAGAGAGGAAAAGGATCCCCAACAAAAGGATGACTACCCGGCCAGCGTGTTGATGCGCACATAGGGCTCCATGAAGGCATGAACTCCCAGAATGTGCTGGGAGTGCCGGTCTTATTGAAGCCGTCGACGGTGATGAACACCCCGCAGCAGTGGGCATGAGACCTGAAATTTGTTTGCCAGCAACACCACAGTAAGCAACAATAGGGTACAGATAAAAATCACCGAGCTACCATCTCTGGGATTGCAACTAACCATTTGTTAAACCGGTATGTTAAGCTTTCAATCAATTTTTTATTATTATGAGATGCAATTGGTAATTGGAGTGTGAATTTTAGTGTCAGAAAGAGCACAGTGGAAAATTTAATCTGATGTAGTATACATTCTAACTTTTTTTTCTATAATATGATGTAAACAAGAGAAAAAATTGCACATGTGTGGCTAATCTCAAATTCAATTCAACTGCAGACAGACAGATATACACCTGAACCAGAAGCAATTGGTTAGTTATCTTCTGGAGGCATGATCGGACATTCTTGAAGCCGAGGACGATGCGTGCGAGGGCGGCGGTAACGGTGCTCCAGCACATGTTGACCAGCAGCAGCAGGGCAACCGGCATGCCCAAGGTGATGGCGAACACGCACGTCTTCCACTTCCATTCCTCCATGGCCACCTCCTCCTTCTCCTCCACCGAACTGTACTTTTCCTTTTCCGCACATCGGGCCCAAATTTCTGCAGAGACCAAAAACGCGCACAAACGTCACGATTTCGTGATTCGTCACAAGCTCCAGTAACGCGGCCTAGAAAAATTGGAATCAATCACCAGGTATCTCGCCTCAAAATCAGGTAAGCGAGGTGGAGGCTACAAACGGTCACCTGATGATGCGCTTGATCTGGGGGTAGAGGACTTGCGAGCTCCATGTCCCCACTGCGTCGGGCCTTCAACTTCTTCTCGTTGCGGATCCTCCCGAAGGAAGCAGCATCCCCGGCGTCGCCCCGATTCCTCGCTGTCGGGGGGCAAGGGTGCGACGGGGCGGAGGGTGCCCCGCGGTTGGGGGCGGCGGAAAGACGGGGATGAAGAGCAGCCGGGTCGGATTGAGGAAGAGGAGGAGTCGACGGGGTGCGAAGATAGGCAGCGCAGCGGCATGACGGCGGCTGCAGCGCGAGGCGCCGTCGTCGATGCCGCCACTGGAGAGTGGAGACGAATGGTGAACCCCAGGTGGAAACATGTCGGAACCGATGGGGGGATTTTACTTTTTGCCCTTCTTTACATTGGACTTCTATCTTTTGCCCTCTTTTATATTGTAATTTATTTTTTGCCCCACATTACTTTGCTACTCTTGATAATTTGCCCTTCTGATATTCTTTTAATCGAATAACATGACTTGATTTTGTGAGGCAAAAAACTCCATACGATAATGTCCCCGGTCAGTTCAACATAGTTGTTCTTTGTCGCCAGATTACGTCCTTCTTCTCCAATTCCGGCGAGGCGGTGAGGTCCTCCTCGCTCTCCCGCCTGCCGTCAGGAGGCCCTCGTGGAGGCGCCACCCAAACGCATGTGCTGCATCGCCTACTCTTCCATCTCTCCTCAAATCCTAAACATGAAACATCCGCCCCTACCGGCGACCTCCAAAATCACGGCTTCAAATGCAACCGCCTCCATGGATAACACCTTCTATGAGAAGTTCAGCAGTTGCAGCTGCCCGGAGGATATGAGCTTCCAACGCATCTGCCTCCCCATCCCCCTTGGCAACAATGTTCGAACCGGAAGGGAACGGGAGAGATGCTCAGATGCGTTCGACTGAACCTGACCAGAGCGTATCGATCCAGGTCAAACAAGAAGAAGGGTATACTTGTCTTTCCACGTGGGCATGGGCTGTCAGGGGGGAAATGATCAAGTGGCAAAGTACCGCGGGGCAAAAAATATATTACAATGTAATAGAGGGCAAAAGATAGAAGTCCAAAGTAAAGAAGGGAAAAAAGTAAAATTCCCCGAACCGATGCGGGACGCGCGGCGTGATCCAACTTGATGTGATGGCCAGGAAGAGTGCACTCAATCGAGCAAACCATCACTTTTTAATTTTTAGCAGTTGGGAGAAAACCTCGCTAGGCATCAGTCGGCTGTAAAAAGGTCTTCGTCAGCCAACTTCTGGACTGTCCGATCTAGTTAAGTGAGTCTTTTCCGCCCGTTCGGTCGTTGTACAAAAACGGTTTGAGAAAACAAGGAAGGTTTGTTGGTCCGTCCCTAGGGTGACGGTTGCGTAATTTCTAGAGGCGATTCTGGGGCGTTTCCAGGTCTTCATCTTGGTCTAGATCCAATCTTGGTTCGTTCCACCATAGTCTAGTCCTCCTACGATCTGTGTCTGCCCGGCTCGTGCGATCGTTCACGTGAGATCTGGAGGTTCATTTTCTTTCCGATCTCCACCAAAAGCCTTTCACGTGACTAGGATGTGTGATCGTAATACACCTTATACCTAAATTGTTTGGCTGTCCTAGCGGCTGCAGAGATCAGCATGGCTGGGATGGAGAATGTTGAAGGCTTGATGAAGAAATTGCAACTTTCAGAAGAGGAGAAGAAGGGGGTGAAGATCGGCTGGTCCAGTGGGAGTTAGGTTGGGTTGATCGAATTATAGGCCCTGGGGAAGCTGTTCTCGGAAAAGCCTGCCTTCGCAGGGTCTGGCTAGTGCTCTGGGCAGAGCCTGGTGTCTGCTCAAAGGTATTCACTGTAAGACTGTGGGTGATAATATTTTTCTGTTCACTTTCCATCAGCCTAGTGGGAAGAGAAAGGCTTTAGAGGAGGGGCCCTGAATGTTTGAAAATGAACTCATAGTGATGGAGGATTTTGATATTAACAAATCAGTTGATGAGTATGCTTTTGCGAGCTTTCCAATATGGGTACATATTTTAAAATTTCCTTTGGGAAGAATGAATATGAAGACTAGAGAGGAGATGGGAGATGTAATTGGGGAATTTATCTCTGTTGAAACTGATGATAATGGTATGGCACCAGCGAAGTATCTTAGAGTTAAGGGCAGAATACAAGTGGAGAAACCTTTGTTGAGAGGGTTCATGGTCACAATTGGGGAGGGCGGGAAGGAGAAGTGGTGCAGATTTGAGTATGAGTTTTTGCCAAATTTCTATTTCACCTGTGGCAGAGTCGGCCACATCAACTAAACCTGTTCGATCTAGCTGTAAAGATGGGAGACACAACAATATGGTAAATGTCTTAAGTGGACACCGGATCAAAAGGGGTCCTCCTCAGGTGATGGTGTCCCATGGAACAAAAGGCGAGGCTCTGAAAATAGGAGGTACGGGAGTCAGGGGATAGGAGGCAACGGATCACGGAGTGATAGTCTGTCTTGGAGGAAGGACTCGATTCCTGGTAAAGGGGAGGAGAAAGAAGTAACAAGTCCTTTGAAACTGACATACGGGAATGGAACATGCGTTAAATCTCATGAAGTGGCAACAGGGACTAGGGGCAGTAAGAAGCAACTTTTGTTCAATCTTGAGCAAGGAAAGGCGGGGGATGCAGCTTTACCGAGCGAAGTTGGGGTTCCTGACGAAGACCAAGCTGTGGTACAAAATGGAGATAAAAGGTGTGTCAAGACAAGTGAGGCTACTAGTGGGATAGAAGGAGTTGTGCCTGAGGTATGACAGCAGTCCAAGGAGGAGGTAGGTAGAGAGGAGAGCATAGGAACAAAGGTGGTGATGTGGGCATTACCCTTCGGATAACTAGTATTGCACTATCTCATGTGGCCCAACCAGGGGCCCATGAAGATCATCCACCGACCAGGCTGGGCCGCTATGCCGGTTCACGTGAAGGATTCTTGAAGGACAAGGAAAAGAGACGAAGAAACAATGAAAGTTTAGTTATAGCACTCTTTGTAACCTAGTCGTACCCAGACAGATTTCTCGAGGCCTGGCTCACAATATAAGGGCCAGGAGACGGGTCCATAATCACCGCAAGTCGAGAGTTAGGTCATACACCATCCTAGCTTTTCGTCGAGTACTTAGTCTAAGCCTTCGGCTACCCCATTGTAACCCGATATTTTCGTTAATCAAAATCAGACAAACAGGAAGTATAAGGGTTTTACCTCTATGAGGGCCCAGAACCTGGGTAAATCTCTCTCCTCGTTTGTTTGGTATCCGATGTCTCGTGTTAGCCTGCATGATTCCATCAACACTAAGCCCCTCAAGGTTGTCTCAAAGCCCCGGGACCTGATGGGATGCCGACTGTTTTTTACAAGAAATTTTGGCATATGGTTGGTCCAAAAATCCAGGAGGAAGTTCTAGCAGTGCTAAATGGAGGCAACATGCCCATGGGCTGGAATGAAACCACTATAGTTATCATTCCAAAGGTTACAAACCCTGAGAGTATCACACAAATCCGTCCCATAAGTCTGTGCAATGTTTTATACAAGTTGATCTCGAAGGTGTTGGGAAATCGGCTAAAAGTGGTTTTACCACATATCATTTCTTCGACACAATCTGCATTCATGCCAGGACGGTTGATAATTGATAATGTCCTTCTTGCTTATGAAATTACACATATGATGCATAGGAGGAAGGGAGGGCGACATGGCTTAGTGGCGGTGAAATTTATATGAGCAAAGCATATGATAGCTAGAGTTGAGTGGAGTTTTCTGGAGAGAATTATGGAGAAGATGGGGTTTGGGGCTGCATGGATCAATCTGGACATGAAGTGTGTTTGGTCGGTGTCCTATTGTGTGAAGGTGAGTAGGAATCTTCAAGAACCGTTCATACCGAAAGGGGTCTCGAGCGAGGGGGATCTGTTGTCTTCGTATTTGTTCATCATGTGTGCGGAGGGGCTGTCGGCTTTGCTTAGATCAGAAGAGGAGGATGGTTCTCTGCAGGGGATCCAATTATGCCCGGGGGCTCCAAAAATTAACCATCTGTTCTTTGTGGATGACTCGCTGATAGTGATGAAGGCAAATGCTAGCAAAGCCACAAAGCTACAACAAATTCTAGCCCTTTATGAATCTCAATCGGGACAGATGATTAACAAGGATAAACCTTCAGCTATGTTTAGTAAGGGAACAAGTCGAAGAGCAAAGCAAGAAGTTTTGGGAGTCCTTGGTATCCCACGTGAATCCTTTAATGAGCGCTACCTTGGTTTGTCGGTCCACTTGGGAGCATCGAAGAGTAAGGAGTTTGAATACTTGAAGGAGAGGATTTGGCAGAGAATACAGGGTTGGAAGGAGAGGTTGCTGTCAAGAGCTGGGAAGGAGGTTATGATAAAAGTTGTTGCTTGAGCAATTCCTACCTATGCAATGTCATGTTTTGATTTGGCGAAGTCTTTATGTGATGAGATCAGTTCTATGATATGTAGATACTAGTGGAGTCAACAAGATGAAAAGCAACGTTGTCATTGGATAGGCTGGGACAAAATGACAAAATCGAAGCAAGATGGTGGTCTGGGGTAGAGAGACTTGCACATTTTCAATATGGCCATGCTCGCTAAGAAGAGTTGGAGACTACTTCAAAATCCAGATTCCCTTTGTTGTATAGTGCTCAAGGCAATGTATTTCCCAAATACGTCTATCTTACATGCAGAGGCTAAACCGGGCATGTCCTATACTTGGCGGAGTATCTTGAAGGGCCTATAACTTTTGAAGGGAGGAATTGTGTTGCGTGTGGGTACGGGGCGGGACATTGATGTCTTTCATGATCCCTGGATTCCTAGAGGCCATACGAGGAGACTGTGCACTCCGAATGAAATTGAGGAAGATCTGCGGGTCTGGGATCTGATCGACCCATGCACTGGTCAGTGGGATGAGGATACTATTCGCAATATTTTCTGTGCAGCAGATGTTAGGGATATCATGTCAATCCCTATTTGGCATGGTATGGAGGATAATGTGGCATGGCATTTCGATAAAAAAAAATGTGTCTCTTCTGTTAAATCAGACTACCACCTAGGAATTACCCTCAAGGATACAAAGCTATGCAAGGATGCATCAGTGTCCTCAGCTGATCGCCCACCTCTTTGGAATAATATTTGGAACCTGAAACTGCCGGGAAGGTTCGTATTTTCCTGTGGAGACTATGCCATAATAGCCACACAACGAAACTGAATATTCAAAGGAAGAGGGTGGACCTTGACACAAGATGGCCGTTGTGTTTTAGAGTGGATGAAGATGGATGTCATTTGTTTCTCAAATGCAAGTTGGTTAAACAGGTTTGGCGGGAACTACTGTTGGAGGATATCCGGATGCAATGTGTCGAGGCTCCCAACGCGATGATAATGATGGAGATGATTCTGGGTTTGCCAAATGAGAGGAAACTTCTGACATGCATCCTCCTCTGGGATTGGTGGACTAATCGGAATAAGTTGAACGCAGGAGAGGTGGGCAAGTCGGCGGGGCAAATGTGCCATACGATCCAGAAGCATGTGATCGAGTTCCAAAATGTAGCCCAGACGCATGCGATCTTCAACGATGGTGATAATAGGGAGGCATCTCCGTTGTGTGATGTCTGGAAGCTCCCGAGTCCTGGCCTGGTGAAGATCAACTTTGATGCGGCCTTCTGGGAGCCGACGCGTAACGGAGCTTGGGGTTTTGTGGTAAGAGATGAGAATGGGGAATTTGTTGCTGCAGCTGCAGGAAAAATGAGACACCTGCGCAGTGCCCTCCAAGCTGAAGCGGAGGCTTGTGTCGCTGATGTTGAGGGAGCAGAGGCGCTTGGCCTGAACAGGACCATATTTGAATCAGACTGCCAAGTGTTGGTGAGCGCCCTTAATGTTGGAGATATGCCCAACAGGCAATAATAAAAGTGTTTATTGTTATATCTTAGTGTTCATGACAAATGTTTACATCCCATACTATAATTGTATTAACCGGAAACATTAATGCTTGTGTGTTTTGTAAACATAAAGGAGTCCCTAGAGTAAGCCTCTTATTAAACTAGCTTGTTGATTAATTGATGATCATGGTTTCATGATCATGAACATTGGATGTTATTAATAACAAGATCATATCATTAGGTGAATGATGTGATGGACATACACCCATAGTAAGCGTAGCATGATACGTCTCAAACGTATCTATAATTTCTTATGTTCCATGCTACTTTTATGATGATACTCACATGTTTTATACACATTATATGTCATTATTATGCATTTTCCGGCACTAACCTATTGACGAGATGCCGAAGAGCCAGTTGTTATTTTCTGCTGTTTTTGGTTTCAGAAATCCTAGTAAAGAAATATTCTCGGAATTGGACGAAATCAACGCCCAGGGTCCTATTTTTCCACAAAGCTTACAGAAGTCCGAAGAGGAAACGAAGTGGGGCCACGGGGCGACGACACGCCAGGGCGGCGCGGCCTGGGCCCTGGCCGCGCGGCCCTGTTGTGTGGGTCCCCCGTGACGCCCCTTGACCTGCCCTTCCGCCTACTTAAAGTCTTCGTCGCGAAACCCCCGATGCCGAGAACCACGATATGGAAAACCTTCCAGAGACGCCGCCGCCGCCAATCCCATCTCGGGGGATTCGGGAGATCGCCTCCGGCACCCTGTTGGAGAGGGGAATCATCTCCCGGAGGTCTCTTCATCGCCATGATCGCCTCCGGATCGATGTGTGAGTAGTCCACCCCTGGACTATGGGTCCATAACGATAGCTAGATGGTTGTCTTCTCCTCATTGTGCTATCATGTTAGATCTTGTGAGCTGCCTATCATGATCAAGATCATCTATTTGTAATTCTACGTGTTGTGTTTGTTGGGATCCGATGAATATTGAATACTATGTCAAGTTGATTATCAATCTATCATATATGTTATTTATGTTCTTGCATGCTCTCCGTTGCTAGTAGAGGCTCCGGCCAAGTTGATACTTGTGACTCCAAGAGGGGGTATTTATGCTCGATAGTGGGTTCATGCCTCCATTAAATGCGGGACAGTGATGAGAAAGTTCTAAGGTTGTGGATGTGTTGTTGCCACTAGGGATAAAACATTGATGCTTTGTCTAAGGATATTTGTGTTGATTACATTACGCACCATACTTAATGCAATTGTCCGTTGTTTGCAACTTAATACCGGAAGGGGTTCGGATGATAACCTCGAAGGTGGACTTTTTAGGCATAGATGCATGTTTGGATAGCGGTCTATGTACTTTGTCGTAATGCCCCGATTAAATCTCATAGTACTCATCATGATATATGTATGTGCATTGTTATGCCTTCTTTATTTGTCAATTGCCCAACTGTAATTTGTTCACCCAACATCTGCTTATCTTATGGGAGAGACACCACTAGTGAACTGTGGACCCCGGTCCTATTCTTTACATCAGAAATACAATCTACTGCAATTGTTCTTTACTGTTCTTCGCAAACAATCATCATCTTCCACACAATACGTTTAATCCTTTGTTTACGGCAAGCCGGTGAGATTGACAACCTCACTGTTACGTTGGGGCAAAGTACTTTGATTGTGTTGTGCAGGTTCCACGTTGGCGCCGGAATCCCTGGTGTTGCGCCGCACTACACTCCGCCGCCATCAACCTTCAACGTGCTTCTTGACTCCTACTGGTTCGATAAACCTTGGTTTCTTACTGAGGGAAACTTGCTGTTGTGCGCATCACACCTTCCTCTTGGGGTTCCCAACGGACATGTTAACTACACGCATCAAGCAAATTTCTGGCGCCGTTGCCGGGGAACGAAGAAAAAATACACCACAAAGATTTCCAACTCCCACGGCAACTGCCAGCAAGCAAATTTCTGGCGCCGTTGTCGGGGAGATCAAGACACGCTGCAAGGGGAGTCTCCCACATCCAATATCTTTACTTTGTTTTTGTCTTGCTTTGTTTTACTTTATTTACTGCTTTGTTTGCTCTCTATATCAAAAATACAAAAAATTAGTTGCTAGCTTTACTTTGTTTACTGTCTTGTTCTCTATATTGAAAACACAAAAAATTAGTTACTTGCATTTACTTTATTTAGTTTACTTTATTTACTACTGCTAAAATGGGTACTCCTGAAAATACTAAGTTGTATGACTTCACTAGCACAAATAATAATGATTTCTTATGCACACCTATTGCTCCACTCGCTACTACAGCGAGAATTCTTTGAAATTAAACCCGCTTTACTTGAATCTTGTTATGAGAGAGCAATTTTCTCAGTGTTAGTTCTGATGATGCTGCTGCCCATCTTAATAATTTTGTTGAACTATTTGAAATGCAAAAGTATAATGATGTAGATGGTGACATTATAAAATTAAAATTGTTTCCTTTCTCCTTAAAAGGAAGAGCTAAAGATTGGTTGCTATCTCTGCCTAGAAATAGTATTGATTCATGGACTAAATGTAAAGATGCTTTTATTGGTAGATATTATCCTCCCGCTAAAATTATATCTTTGAGAAGTAGCATAATGAATTTTAAGCATTTAGATAATGAACATGTTGCTCAAGCATGGGAGAGAATGAAATCTTTGGTGAAGAATTGCCCTACCCATGGACTGACTACTTGGATGATCATCCAAACCTTTTATGCAAGATTGAATTTTTCTTCGCGGAACTGATGACGCGTAAAGCACACGCCCGTTGGGAACCCCAAGTGGAAGGTGTGATACGTACAGCAGCAAGTTTCCCTCAGTAAGAAACCAAGGTTTATCGAACCAGTAGGAGTCAGAAGCACGTTGAAGGTTGATGGCGGCGGAGTGTAGTGTGGCGCAACACCAGGGATTCCGGCGCCAACGTGCAACCTGCACAACACAATCAAAGTACTTTGCCCCAACGTAACAGTCAGGTTGTCAATCTCACCGGCTTGCTGTAAACAAAGGATTAGATGTATAGTGTGGATGATGATGTTTGTTTGTGAAGAACAGTAAAGAACAGTTGCAGTAGATTGTATTTCAGATGTAAAGAATAGGACCGGGGTCCACAGTTCACTAGTGGTGTCTCTCCCATAAGATAAACAGATGTTGGGTGAACAAACTACAGGTGGGCAATTGACAAATAAAGAAGGCATAACAATGCACATACATATATCATGATGAGTACTATGAGATTTAATCAGGACATTACGACAAAGTACATAGACCGCTATCCAGCATGCATCTATGCCTAAAAAGTCCACTTTCAGGTTATCATCCGAACCCCTTCCAGTATTAAGTTGCAAACAACAGACAATTGCATTAAGTATGGTGCGTAATGTAATCAACACAAATATCCTTAGACAAAGCATCGATGTTTTATCCCTAGTGGCAAAATCACATCCACAACCTTAGAACTTTTTGTCACTGTCCCAGATTTAATGGAGGCATGAACCCACTATCGAGCATAAATACCCCCTCTTGGAGTCACAAGTATCAACTTGGCCAGAGCCTCTACTAGCAACGGAGAGCATGCAAGAACATAAATAACATATATGATAGATTGATAATCAACTTGACATAGTATTCAATATTCATCGGATCCCAACAAACACAACATGAAGGATTACAAATAGATGATCTTGATCATGATAGGCAGCTCACAAGATCTAACATGATAGCACAATGAGGAGAAGACAACCATCTAGCTATCGCTATGGACCCATAGTCCAGGGGTGGACTACTCACACATCGATCCGGAGGCGATCATGGCGATGAAGAGACCTCCGGGGGATGATTCCCCTCTCCGGCAGGGTGCCAGAGGCGATCTCCTGAATCCCCCGAGATGGGATTGGCGGCGGTGGCGTCTCTCGAAGGTTTTCCGTATCGTGGCTCTCGGTACTGGGGGTTTCGCGACGAAGACATTAAGTAGGTGGAAGGGCAGGTCAAGGGGCATCACGGGGGCCCCACACAACAGGGCCGCGCGGCCAGGGCCCAGGCCGCGCCGCCTTGGCGTGTCGTCGCCCCGTGGCCCCACTTCGTTTCCTCTTCGGACTTCTGGAAGCTTCGTGGAAAAATAGGAACCTGGGCGTTGATTTCGTCCAATTCCGAGAATATTTCCTTACTAGGATTTCTGAAACCAAAAACAGCAGAAAACAACAACTGGCTCTTCGGCATCTCGTCAATAGGTTAGTGTCGGAAAATGCATAAATATGACATATAATGTGTATAAAACATGTGAGTATCATCATAAAAGTAGCATGGAACATAAGAAATTATAGATACGTTTGAGACGTATCAAGCATCCCCAAGCTTAGTTCCTACTCGCCCTCGAGTAGGTAAACGATAACAAAGATAATTTCGAAGTGACATGCTATCATAATCTTGATCATACTATTGTAAAGCATATGAGATGAATGCAGCGATTCGAAGCAATGATGAAGATAATGAGTAAACAAATGAATAATATAGCAAAGAATTTTCATGAATAATACTTTCAAGACAAGCATCAATAAGACTTGCATAAGAGTTACTCATAAAGAAATAAATTCGAAGTAAAGGTATTGAAGCAACACAAAGGAAGATATAAGTTTCAGTGGTTGCTTTCAACTTGAACATGTATATCTCATGGATAATTGTCAACACAAAGTAATATAACAAGTGCAATAGGTAAACATGTAAGAATCAATGCACACAGTTGACACAAGTGTTTGCTTCTGGGATAGAAAGAATAGGCAAACCGACTCAACAATAAAGTAGAAGATTGGCCCTTCGCAGAGGGAAGCATTGATTACTATATTTGTGCTAGAGCTTTTCATTTTGAAAACAAGAAACAATTTTGTCAACGGTAGTAATAAATCATATGTGTTATGTATAAGATGTCCTATAAGTTGTAAGCCTCATGCATAGTATACCAATAGTGCTCGCACCTTGTCCTAATTAGCTTGGATTAACATGGATTATCATTGCATAGCATATGTTTCAAGCAAGTGTCACAAAGGGGTACCTCTATGCCGCCTGTACAAAGGTCTAAGGAGAAAGCTCGCATTGGATTTCTCGCTTTTGATTATTCTCAACTTAGACATCCATACCGGGACAACATAGACAATCGATAATGGACTCCTCTTTAATGCATAAGCATTCAACAACGAGTTAATATTCTCATAAGAGATTGAGGATTGATTGTCCAAACCGAAACTTCCACCATGAATCATGGCTTTAGTTAGCGGCCCAATGTTCTTCTCTAACAAGTATGCATACTCAAACCATTTGATCATGAAAATCGCCCTTACTTCGGACAAGACGAACATGCATAGCAACTCACATGATATTCAACAAAGGTAAAAGTTGATGGCGTCCCCAGAAACATGGTTACCGCTCAACAAGCAACTTATTAAGAAATAAGACACATAAGTACATATTCTTCACCATAATAGTTTTTAGGCTATTTTTCCCATGAGCTATATATTGCAAAGACAAAAGAATAGAATTTTTAAAGGTAACACTCAAGTAATTTACTTTGGAATGGCAGAGAAATACCATGTGGTAGGTAGGTATGGTGGACACAAATGGCATAGTTTTTGGCTCAAGGATTTGGATGCACGAGAAGAATTCCTCTCAATACAAGGCTAGGCTAGCAAGGTTGTTTGAAGCAAACTCAAGTATAAAAGGTGCAGCAAAGCTCACATATGAACATATTGTAACTATTATAAGACTTTACATTGTCTCCTTGTTGTTCAAACACCTCAACCGAGAAAATATCTAGACTCTAGAGATCAATCATGCAAACCAAATTTTAACAAGCTCTATGTAGTTCTTCATTAATGGGTACAAGGTACATGATGCAAGAGCTTAAACATGATCTATATGAGCACAACAATTGCCAAGTACCATTTACCACATGCGGCATTTTCCGTTTCCAACCATATAACAATGAATGAAGTAGTTCAACTTTCGCAATGAACATTGAATTTAAAGCTAAGAACACATGTGTTCATACGAAACAGCGGAGCGTGTCTCTCTCCCAAACAAAGAATGCTAGGATCCGATTTTATTCAAACAAAAACAAAAACAAAAACAAACAGACGCTCCAAGTAAAGCACATAAGATGTGACGGAATAAAAATATAGTTTCACTAGAGGTGACCTGATAAGTTGTCGATGAAGAAGGGATGCCTTGGGCATCCCCAATCTTAGACGCTTGGGTCTTCTTAAAATATGCAGGGATGAACCACGGGGGCATCCCCAAGATTAGACTTTTCACTCTTCTTGATCATATTGTATCATCCTCCTCTCTTGACCCTTGAAAACTTCCTCCACACCAAACTCAAAACAAACTCATTAGAGGGTCAGTGCATAATTCATATATTCAGAGGTGACATAATCATTCTTAACACTCCTGGACATGCACAAAGCTACTGAAAGTTAATGGAACAAAGAAATCCATCAAACATAACAAAACAGGCAATGCGAAATAAAAGGTAGAATCTGTCAAAACAGAACAGTCCGTAAGACGAATTTTTAAGAGGCACCAGACTTGCTCAGATGAAAATGCCCAAATTGAATGAAAGTTGCGTACATATCTGAGGATCACGCACGTAAATTGGCAGATTTTTATAAATTTTCTACAGAGACTACTGGCTCAAATTCGTGACGAGAAGAAATCGTTCTCGTGAAGTAATCCAAATCTAGTATTGGCTTTACTATCAAAGACTTTACTTGGCACAACAATGCAATAAAATAAAGATAATGAGAGGTTGCTACAGTAATAACAACTTCCAAGACTCAAATATAAAACAAAGTGCAGAATAAAAATAATGGGTTGTCTCCCATAAGCGCTTTTCTTTAACGCCTTTCAGCTAGGCGCAGCAAGTGTGAATCAAGTATTGTCAAGAGACGAAGCATCAACATCAATAGGTATCTTAGATGCTCCCCCATCCGTAGTGGTGCTAAGGGCTTTGTCAATTTTAGGCCTATAATTGCTTTTTGGCTTAGGCACTTTAGAGGCATACATGAATTTTTGCTCCTTACCCACATAAGCTCTCTCCTTAAACTTAAGAGAAGAAAAAGTTGAACCCAAGGTTCCCATAGCTTCTTCAAGTTCACTAATCCTATGGGTTCGATTATCATGAGTGGCACAAGTTTCTAAAACAGCAATTCTCTCATTAACTCCACCTAGAGATTTATCAAGTTTATCAGTGCTATTAAGTAATATTCCCAATTTAGTCTCAATACTTGGAAGATCTTTCTCTATACCCTCCAACTTTTTCATAACATCTTCAAGAGAGATTTCAATTTTAGCTTCATTAACAGGTGGTATTCCAACTAGACTCTCAATAATGCAACTAGCTTCTAAAGCAGGAGTGCCTAGGAAATTACCTCCCGCCAGAGTATCAAGAACATATCTATTCCAACTAGAGATACCAACATAAAAGTTCCTAAGTAGTATAATAGTGGAGTGTTTCTTAATGCACCTACGATGAGCATCGCTAATTCTATACCAAGCATCTTTAAAACTTTCTCCCCTTGTTGCTTAAAGGACCGAACTTCAAGGGGCGTCACGGGGGCCCCACACAACAGGGCCGCGCGGCCAGGGCCTAGGCCGCGCCGCCCTGGCGTGTCGTCGCCCTGTGGCCCCACTTTGTTTCCTCTTCGGACTTCTGGAAGCTTCGTGGAAAAATAGGACCCTGGGCGTTGATTTCGTCCAATTTCGAGAATATTTCCTTACTAGGATTTCTGAAACCAAAAACAGCAGAAAACAGCAACTGGCTCTTCGGCATCTCGTCAATAGGTTAGTGCTGGAAAATGCATAAATATGACATATAATGTGTATAAAACATGTGAGTATCATCATAAAAGTAGCATGGAACATAAGAAATTATAGATACGTTTGAGACGTATCAGGAACCTATTGGATTCAGCTGCTGGAGGTACCTTTATGTCCATTACTTTGGCGGCAGCAACAAAGCTTCTTGATGATATGATGACAAATTACTCTGAATGGCACATGGAAAGAGCTCCACAAGGTAAGAAGGTAAATTCTGTTGAAGAAACCTCCTCCTTGAGTGATAAGATTGATGCTATTATGTCTATGCTTGTGAATGGTAGATCTAATGTTAATCCTAATAATGTTCCTTTAGCTTCATTGGTTGCACAAGAAGAACGTGTTGATGTGCACTTCATTAAAAATAATAATTTCAACAACAATGTTTATAGGAATAATTCTGGTAACAACTATAGGCCATATCCTTCTGCTAATGGTAATGGTTATGGTAATTCTTATGGGAATTCTTACAACAATAATAGGAGTGTACCCCCTGGTCTTGAAGCCATGCTTAAAGAATTTATTAGTACACAAACCGCTTTTAACAAATCACGTTGAGGAAAAGCTTGATAAAATTGATATTCTTGCTTCTAAGGTTGATAGTCTTGCCTCTGATGTTGATATTTTAAAATTGAAAGTTATGCCTAATAAGGATATTGATAATAAAATTGTTACTACAGCAAATGCCATCCAAGTTCGAATTAATGAGAATATTAGATTGATGGCTGAATTGCATGCTAGGTGGGAAAGAGAAGGAAACGAAAAACTAGCCAAAGAGAATAATGTAGCTAAAGTTTGGACTATTACCACCACTAGTAATGTTAATGATTCACATGTTGCTACACCTCCTACTATCAATGGTAAAATAATTGGTGTTGGCAATGTTTCTACTCCTAGTGCAAAGCGTGCAAAATTGCCTGAAACTGCTAAAACTGCTGAAACTGATAAAACTGCTGAAATTTTTCAAAATATTGGGGACAATGATCCCATTGCTGTAGATCATAATGGGTTAGATTTTGATGATTGTAAAATCTCTAAAGTTATAAAGTTCTTACAAAAACTTGATAAAAGTCGTAATGCTAGCGCTATAAATTTGGCCTTTACAAAACATATTACAAATGCTCTCATAAAAGCTAGAGAGGAGAAACTAAAACTTGAGACTTCTATTCCTAGGAAGTTAGAAGATGGTCGGGAGCCCATCATTAAGATGAGGGTCAATGATTTTGATTGTAATGCTTTATGTGATCTTGGTGCAACTATTTCTGTTATGCCTAAGAAAACTTATGATATGCTTGACTTGCCACCATTGAGAAATTGTTATCTGGATGTTAATCTTGCTGATAATGCTATAAAGAAACCTTTGGGGAGGATTGATAATGTTCGTATTATGGTTAACAATAACCTTGTCCCTGTTGATTTTGTTGTCTTGGATATAGAATGCAATGCATCTTGTCCCATTATATTGGGAAGACCTTTTCTTCGAACTGTTGGTGCCACCATTGATATGAAGGAATGTAATATTAAATATCAATTTCCTCTCAAGAAAGGTATGGAACACTTCCCTAGAAAGAGAATGAAGTTACCATATGATTCTATTATTAGAACAAGTTATGCTGTTGATGCTTCGTCTTTTGACAATACTTGATACACACTTTCTGCGCCTAGCTGAAAGGCATTAAAGAAAAGCGCTTATGGGAGACAACCCATTATTTTACTTCTGCACTTTATTTTATATTTGAGTCTTGGAAGTTGTTACTACTGTAGCAACCTCTCCTTATCTTTATTTTATTGCATTGTTGTGCCAAGTAAAGTCTTTGATAGTAAAGTCAATACTAGATTTGGATTATCGCTGCAGGAACGCATTTCTTGTCAGTCACGAATTTGAGCAGTAGTCTCTGTAGAAAATTTATAAAAATTTGCCAATTTACGTGCGTGTTCCACAGATAAGTACGCAACTTTCATTCAATTTGGGAAATTTTCATCTGAGCAAGTCTGGTGCCTCTTTAAAATTCGTCTTTACGGACTGTTCTGTTTTGACAGATTCTGCCTTTTATTTCGCATTGCCTGTTTTGCTATGTTTGATGGATTTCTTTGTTCCATTAACTTTCAGTAGCTTTGTGCAATGTCCGAAGTGTTAAGAATGATTATGTCACCTCTGAATATATGAATTATGCACTGACCCTCTAATGAGTTTGTTTTGAGTTTGGTGTGGAGGAAGTTTTCAAGGGTCAAGAGAGAAGGATGATACAATATGATCAAGAAGAGTGAAAAGTCTAAGCTTGGGGATTCCCCCGTGGTTCATCCTGCATATTTTAAGAAGAACCAATCGTCTAAGCTTGGGGATGCCCAAGGCATCCCTTCTTCATCGACAACTTATCAGGTCACCTCTAGTGAAACTATAGTTTTATTCTGTCACATCTTATGTGCTTTACTTGGAGCGTCTGTTTGTTTTTGTTTTTGTTTGAATAAAATCGGATCCTAGCATTCTTTGTTTGGGAACGCTCCGCTGTTTCGTATGAACACATGTGTTCTTAGCTTTATCTTTAATGTTCATTGCGAAATTTGAACTACTTCATTCATTGTTATATGGTTGGAAACGGAAAATGCCTCATGTGGTAAATGGTATAATGTCTTGAATAATTTGATACTTGGCAATTTTTGTGCTCATATAGATCATGTTTAAGCTCTTGCATCATGTACCTTGTACCCATTAATGAAGAACTACATAGAGCTTGTTAAAATTTGGTTTGCATGATTGATCTCTAGAGTCTAGATATTTTCTGGGTTGAGGTGTTTGAACAACAAGGAGACAATGTAAAGTCTTATAATAGTTACAATATGTTCATATGTGAGCTTTGCTGCACCTTTTATACTTGAGTTTGCTTCAAACAACCTTGCTAGCCTAGCCTTGTATTGAGAGGAATTATTCTCGTGCAACCAAATCCTTGAGCCAATAACCATGCCATTTGTGTCCACCATACCTACCTACCACATGGTATTTCTCTGCCATTCCAAAGTAAATTACTTGAGTGCTACCTTTAAAAATTATATTCCTTTGTCTTTGCAATATATAGCTCATGGGAAAAATAGCCTAAAAACTATTATGGTGAAGAATATGTACTTATGTGTCTTATTTCTTAATAAGTTGCTTGTTGAGCGGTAACCATGTTTCTGGGGACGCCATCAACTTTTACCTTTGTTGAATATCATGTGAGTTGCTATGCATGTTCGTCTTGTCTGAAGTAAGGGCGATTTTCATGATCAAATGGTTTGAGTATGCATACTGTTAGAGAAGAACATTGGGCCGCTAACTAAAGCCATGATTCATGGTGGAAGTTTCAGTTTGGACAATTAATCCTCAATCTCTTATGAGAATTTTAATCTGTTGTTGAATGCTTATGCATTAAAGAGGAGTCCATTATCTGTTGTCTATGTTGTCCCGGTATGGATGTCTAAGTTGAGAATAATCAAAAGCGAGAAATCCAATGCGAGCTTTCTCCTTAGACCTTTGTACAGGCGGCATAGAGGTACCCCTTTGTGACACTTGGTTGAAACATATGCTATGCAATGATAATCCATGTTAATCCAAGCTAATTAGGACAAGGTGCGAGCACTATTGGTATACTATGCATGAGGCTTGCAACTTATAGGATATCTTATACATAACACATATGCTTTATTACTACCGTTGACAAAATTGTTTCTTGTTTTCAAAATGAAAAGCTCTAGCACAAATATAGTAATCAATGCTTCCCTCTCGCGAAGGGCCTATCTTCTATTTTATTGTTGAGTCAGGTTTGCCTATTCTTTCTATCCCGAAGCAAACACTTGTATCAACTGTGTGCATTGATTCTTACATGTTTACTTATTGCACTTGTTATACTACTTTGTGTTGACAATTATCTATGAGATATACATGTTGAAGTTGAAAGCAACCGCTGAAACTTATATCTTCCTTTGTGTTGCTTCAATGCCTTTACTTTGAATTTATTGCTTTATGAGTAACTCTTATGCAAGTCTTATTGATGCTTGTCTTGAAAGTATTATTCATGAAAAGTCTTTGCTATATGATTCATTTGTTTACTCATTATCTTCATCATTGCTTCGAATCGCTGCATTCATCTCATATGTTTTCCAATAGTATGATCAAGATTATGATAGCATGTCACTTCAGAAATTATCTTTGTTATCGTTTACCTTCTCGAGGGCGAGTAGGAACTAAGCTTGGGGATGCTTGATACGTCTCAAACGTATCTATAATTTCTTATGTTCCATGCTACTTTTATGATGATACTCACATGTTTTATACACATTATATGACATTATTATGCATTTTCCGGCACTAACCTATTGACGAGATGCCGAAGAGCCAGCTTGTCTGTTTTCTGCTGTTTTTGGTTTCAGAAATCCTAGTAAGGAAATATTCTCGGAATTGGACGAAATCAATGCCCATGGTCCTATTTTTCCACGAAGCTTCCAGAAGTCCGAAGAGGAAACGAAGTGGGGCCACGGGGCGACGACACGCCAGGGAGGCGCGGCCTGGGCCCTGGTCGCGCGGCCCTGTTGTGTGGGTCCCCCGTGACGCCCCTTGACCTGCTCTTCCGCCTACTTAAAGTCTTCGTCGCGAAACCCCCAGTACCGAGAGCCACGATACGGAAAACCTTCCAGAGACGCCGCGGCCGCCAATCCCATCTAAGGGATTCAGGAGATTGCCTCCGGCACCCTGCCGGAGAGGGGAATCATCTCCCGGAGGTCTCTTCATCGCCATGATCGCCTCCGGATCGATGTGTGAGTAGTCCACCCCTGGACTATGGGTCCATAGCAGTAGCTAGATGGTTGTCTTCTCCTCATTGTGCTATCATGTTAGGTCTTGTGAGCTGCCTATCATGATCAAGATCATCTATTTGTAATCCTACATATTGTGTTTGTTGGGATCCGATGAATATTGAATACTATGTCAAGTTGATTATCAATCTATCATATATGTTATTTATGTTCTTGCATGCTCTCCGTTGCTAGTAGAGGCTCTGGCCAAGTTGATACTTGTGACTCCAAGAGGGGGTATTTATGCTCGATAGTGGGTTCATGCCTCCATTAAATGCGGGACGATGACAGAAAGTTCTAAGGTTGTGGATGTGCTGTTGCCACTAGGGATAAAATATCGATGCTCTGTCTAAGGATATTTGTGTTGATTACATTACGCACCATACTTAATGCAATTGTCTGTTGTTTGCAACTTAATACTGGAAGGGGTTCGGATGATAACCTGAAGGTGGACTTTTTAGGCATAGATGCATGCTGGGATAGCGGTCTATGTACTTTGTTGTAATGCCCCGATTAAATCTCATAGTACTCATCATGATATATGTATGTGCATTGTTATGCCTTCTTTATTTGTCAATTGCCCAACTGTAATTTGTTCACCCAACATCTGCTTATCTTATGGGAGAGACACCACTAGTGAACTGTGGACCCCGGTCCTATTCTTTACATCTGAAATACAATCTACTGCAATTGTTCTTCACTGTTCTTCGCAAACAATCATCATATTCCACACAATACGTTTAATCCTTTGTTTACAGCAAGCCGGTGAGATTGACAACGTCACTGTTACGTTGGGGCAAAGTACTTTGATTGTGTTGTGCAGGTTCCACGTTGGCGCCAGAATCCCTGGTGTTGCGCCGCACTACACTCCGCCGCCATCAACATTCAACGTGCTTCTTGACTCCTACTGGTTCGATAAACCTTGGTTTCTTACTGAGGGAAACTTGCTGCTGTGCGCATCACACCTTCCTCTTGGGGTTCCCAACGGACGTGTCAACTACACGCATCATAGCATATGATCAAGTCATTAAGTTTATTATGCTTCAAGCTTTAAAAATGCATAGTAACTTAATCCTTCGACCATTATATCATGTTAATCACCTACACTGGATGAATGCTTTGATGACACCAAACACTACTGCGTAAATGGGTTGTGATAAAGGTGGCATTAAGTGTTCAGAAAGTATAAGGTTGAGGCGCTTGTATCAATAGTGGGATTTGTCCATCCTAATGACAGATAGATATACTATGGGCGCAGAGGAGCAGATGTCCATCACCGCAGGCCTAGCACCGGCCCGTCGGAGCAGGTTGACATCACCGCTGCTCCTAGCATCAGCCCATCGGAGCAGATGCCTAGCCACCATAATGCTGACCCAGGATATTGGTCTGCGGTCGTCGACATCAGCGAACACGTGGAGGGATTGACTGAGGCGTTGGATGATGACGCTCGTTCATCTTCGTCCGAATCCTCATCGGACGAAGAAGGTGCAGGTCCTTCTCAGAGGGCGGTTCCAGGTCCAATGGACCCTGACTTCCTACAGACCATGACCATAAGAAATGAATTTCGCTCTGTTCCAGGCCTAGGAGAGGATAGTCTGCTAGTTGGGCAAAGTTTCCCTGACAAGGACTCCGCGGACCAGGCAATAAAGAGGTATGCATCGAGCATATCTCGGGAGCACAGAGTGAAGCAGTCTGATCGAAGTCAGCTAAAAGTGATACTCCCTCTCTCACAGTTTATTAGGCGCGCACTTACCTCTGGGTAGCAAATTTAATCAAGTTAGCATTAGTTATATGTTATAAAAGTTATATCATTAGAAAGTTCAGATATTCTATTTTCTAATGATATAATTTTTGCATTATATAATTTACATTATATAGGTTAAATTGGAGACCTAGGGGTACGCGCGCGCCTAATAAACTGTGAGGGAGGCAGTATGTGTCAAATTGAATGAGGGGTGCATGGGGAGAGTGATCGCTCGAAAGAGCTCTGGGTATGTCAGCCCTGGCATATCTCAAAAATAGAACCACATAGTTGCGAGCAGGTTGGGACTCTGGATAAGCACCGCAATGTCACCGCAAAATATTTTTCACATATGATGCAAGTGGCGGTGGAAAAAGACATCAATGTAAGTGTGAAGACGCTGCAAGAGACTGCAGAAGATATGATTGGCTTCTATGTCAGCTCCAGAAAGGCAAGGCGTGCCAAGGAGGCCATTTTCCAAAGGTTGTATGACACATATGAGCAAGCATATGACCTAGCCCCCAGACTGCTCTGGGCATTCCCGCAGGCTATACAGGCATTCCAGCACTATCGTCCGGTGTTGTCAATAGATGGTACCTTCCTCAGTGGAAAGCACAAGGGCACACTCCTGTTGGCGATTGATGTATACGCGCGCTTCTATTCCTGTAGACAATGTTGGGCCTCCAAGAGCAGAGGTTCGTAGAACAACAGCAAGTTTCCCTTAAGTGAATCACCCAAGGTTTATCGAACTCAGGGAGATAGAGGTCAAAGATATCCCTCTCAAGCAACCCTGCAATTAAGATACAAGAAGTCTCTTGTGTCCCCAACACACCTAATACACTTGTCAGATGTATAGGTGCACTAGTTCGGCGAAGAGATAGTGAAATACAAGTAATATGGATGATTATAAGTAGTAATTGCAATCTGAAATAAAAAATGGCAACAAGCGAACATGTAGCAGTAACTTGTTGGAAACGGTGTTTCAATGCTTAGAAACAAGGCCTAGGGATCATACTTTCACTAGTGGACACTCTCAACAATGATCACATAATTGAATAAATAAATGCTACTCTCAAACACTCTCTTGTTGGATAACAAACACCATTCATTGTGTAGGGTTGCAAAAGCACACCTCAAGCCGGAGTAAACAAGATCCACAACGTCATAAAGGAATCTGATACGTCCAAAACGTATCTACTTTCCCGAACACTTTTGCTATTGTTTTGCCTCTAATTTGTGTATTTTGGATGCAACTAACACGGACTAACGCTGTTTTCAGCAGAACTGTTCTGGTGTCTCGTTTTTGTGCAGAAATCCAACTTTCAGGAAAAACCTCGGAATTTTGACGAAAGGGCCTATTTTCCCAGAATACTGACGGAGCCAGAAGGACAAGTAAGGTGGAGGCCCGAGGGCCCCACACCATAAGGCGGCGCGGCCTAGGGGGGGCCCGCGCGGCCCTATGGTGTGGCCCCCTCGGCTGGCCTCCGACGCCCCCCTTCGGACTACTTATTTGCCTCGACCTAAAAACGCACGGGGAGAAGTCGAAGTCGCCAGAAACCCTCCAGAACGCCGCCACATCGCGAAACTCCGTCTCGGGAGTCAGAAGTCTCCGTTCTGGCACTCCGCCGGGACGGGGAAATGGAGGAGATCATCACCGCCATCACCGCCAACGCCTCTCCATCAACCAGCCATGTTTCCCCCATCCATGTGTGAGTAATTCCCCCGCTGTAGGCCGAAGGGGATGGTAGGGATTGGATGAGATTGGTCATGTAATAGCATAAGATTGTTAGGGCATAGTGCCTAGTGTCCGTAGATGGTACTTTTATGATATTGTTGCAACTTGTTATGCTTAATGCTTGTCACTAGGGCCCGAGTGCCATGATCTCGGATCTGAACATGTTATTATTTCATCATGATATTCATTGTTTATGGTCTTACCTGCAAGTTGTATACACATGTCGTCTGTCCGGAACCAATGGCCCCGAAGTGACAGAAATCGGGACAACCGGAGGGAATGGTAGCGATGTGAGGATCACATGTGTTCACGGAGTGTTAATGCTTTGCTCCGGTACTCTATTAAAAGGAGTACCTTAATATCCAGAGTAGTTTCCCTTGAGGCCCGGCTGCCACCGGCTGGTAGGACAAAAGATGTTGTGCAAGTTTCTCATTGCGAGCACGCACGACTATAATTGGAACACATGCCTATTGATTGATTAGTACCTGGATACCGTTTTATTATTATCTGCAAATGCCCTGCTATGATTGTTACATGAGTTTCTCTCATCCAGGCAACGCCCGTCATCCGTCCCCGTGCCTACGATATTTTAATCCTCGCTGTTTACTAAAATCACTACTGCTGTCTTTGTTACTCTGCTCGCTCGTTATTTCACTATCGCTCATCGCTATAAAGCGTTACTATCGATAAACTCTTGCGAGCAAGTCTGTTTCCAGGTGCAGCTGAATTGACAACTCCGTTGTTAAGGCTTTCAAGTGTTCTTTGTCTCCCCTTGTGTCGAATTAATAAATTGGGTAATACTTCCCTCGAAGACTGTTGCGATCCCCTATACTTGTGGGTCATCAGAATCACACACGATGCGCACACTGTCACCATCACACCGTGGAGAGTGAATCCGGAGTTCATATTAAAGTAACCTCTAGAGTGCATAATAGACAAGAGTAACATCTACATATTCAACTAGATTACAAAGCTCATGATCACATAAAGATCACACCATGGGAGAGAGAGATGAACCACATAGCTACCGGTAGAGCCCTCAGCCTCGGGGGAGAACTACTCCCTCCTCATCATGGGAGACAGAAACGGCGATGAAGATGGCGGTGGTGTCGATGGAGATGACTCCGGGGGCAATTCCCCGTCCCGGCGGCGTGCCGGAACAGAGATTCTGTCCCCCGAAACTTGTCGACGATGGCGGCGGCGCTGCAGAACCCTTCGTGGAATATGATTGATATCTTTAGGGTTTTCGCATCTGGGGCAATATATAGGCGAAGGGGCGATGTCGGTGGAGTCCCGAGGTGGGCTCCCCACCTGGCGGCGCGGCGAGAGGGTGGGCCGCCCCCTATGGTGTGGCCAGCTCGTGGCCCCCTTCGTCTCTCCTTCGGACTCCGTGAAGCTTCTGGAAAAATAGGGACGTGGCCTTTTGTTTCGCGCAATTCCGAGAATATTTCCTGTGTAGAATTTCTGAAACCAAAAACAGCAGAAAACAGGAACTGGCACTTTGGCATATTGTTAATAGGTTAGTCCTGGAAAATGCGTAAAAATGATATAAAGTATGAATAAAACATGTAGGTATTGTCATAAAACTAGCATGGAACATAAGAAATTATAGATACGTTGGAGACGTATCAAGCATCCCCAAGCTTAGTTCCTACTCGCCCTCGAGTAGGTAAACGATAAAAAGAATAATTTCTAAAGTGACATGCTACCAACATAATCTTGATCAATACTATTGTAAAGCATATGAGATGAATGAAGTGACTCAAAGCAATGGTCGATAGTTTGCTAACAAAAAGATAATGACTAAACAACTGAATCATATAGCAAAAACTTTTCATGAATAGTACTTTCAAGACAAGCATCAAAAAGTCTTGCATAAGAGTTAACTCATAAAGCAATAGATTCTTAATAAGAGGTTTTGAAGCAACACAAAGGAAGATTTAAGTTTCAGCAATTGCTTTCAACTTTCAACATGTATATCTCATGGATAATTGTTAACACAAAGTAATATGATGAGTGCAATAAGCAAGCATGTAAGAATCAATGCACATAGTTGACACAAGTGTTTGCTTCTAAGATAGAAAGAAGTAGGTAAACTGACTCAACATAAAGTAAAAGATAGGCCCTTCGCAGAGGGAAGCAGGGATTAAATCATGTGCTAGAGCTTTTCAAGTTTTGAAATCATATAGAGAGCATAAAAGTAAAGTTTTGAGAGGTGTTTGTTGTTGTCAACGAATGGTAGTGGGCACTCTAACCCCCTTGTCAAACAGACTTTCAAAGAGCGGCTCCCATGAAGGACGTTATCTCTACCGGCCAAGGTAGATCATCCCTCTTCTCTTTTGTTTACACATGTACTTTAGTTTTATTTATGGATGACACTCCTCCCAACCTTTTTCTTTCACAAGCCATGGCTAACCGAATCCTTGGGTGCCTTCCAACATTTCACATACCATGGAGGTGTGTTGTTGCCGTGGGAGTTAGCAATCTCTGTGGTGTAACTTTTTCTTCAGTTCCCCGGCAACGGCGCCAGAAAGTAGCTGCTGTGCTCGATGATAGTGGTTCATTGGGAACTTTTCTAGATGCTAC
>NC_061509.1:60185768-60328418 GCF_022539505.1 Lolium rigidum
GAATCAATAAATTGGGTAATACTTCCCTCGAAGACTGTTGCGATCCCCTATACTTGTGGGTCATCAAAGTTTCAGTTTGGACAATTAATCCTCAATCTCTTATGAGAATATTATCTGTTGTTGACTGCTTATGCATTAAAGAGGAGTCCATTATCTGTTGTCTATGTTGCCCCGGTATGGATGTCTAAGTTGAGAATAATCAAAAGCGAGAAATCCAATGCGAGCTTTCTCCTTAGACCTTTGTACAGGCGACATAGAGGTACCCCTTTCTGACACTTGGTTGAAACATATGTTATGCAATGATAATCCATGTAAATCCAAGCTAATTAGGACAAGGTGCGAGCACTATTGGTAATCTATGCATGAGGCTTGCAACTTATGATGTCTTATACATAACACATATGATTTATTACTACCGTTGACAAAATTGTTTCTATGTTTTCAAAATGAAAAGCTCTAGCACAAAAATAGTAATCCATGCTTCCCTCTGCGAAGGGCCTATCTTCTACTTTATTGTTGAGTCAGTTTACCTACTTCTTTTTATCTTAGAAGCAAACACTTGTATGAACCGTGTGCATTGATTCTTACATGTTTACCTATTGCACTTGTTATATTACTTTTTGTTGACAATTATCCATGAGATAAACATGTTGAAGTTGAAAGCAACTGCTGAAACTTATATCTTCCTTTGTGTTGCTTCAAAGCTTTCTACTAAGAATTTATTGCTTTATGAGTTAACTCTTATGCAAGTCTTATTGATGCTTGTCTTGAAAGTACTATTCAGGAAAAGTCTTTGCTATATGATCAGTTGTTTAGTCATTGTCTTTACCATTGCTTTGAATCACTTCATTCATCTCATATGCTTTGCAATAGTATGATCAAGATTATGTAAGTAGCATGTCACTTCAGAAATTATTCTTGTTATCGTTTACCTACTCGAGGGCGAGTAGGAACTAAGCTTGGGGATTCTTGATACGCCTCCAACGTATCTATAATTTTTGATGTTCCATGCTAGTTTTATGACAATACCTACATGTTTTGTTCACACTTTATATCGTTTTGATGCATTTTCCGGAACTAACCTATTGACGAGATGCCGAAGTGCCAGTTCTGTTTTCTGCTGTTTTTGGTTTCAGAAATCTTACACAGGAAATATTCTCGGAATTGGACGAAATCAACGCCCACGATCTTATATTTCACCGAAGGTTCCAGAGCACCGAAGAGGGACCAGAGGGGAGCCCTGGGGGTCCCACCCCACCTGGCGGCGCGGCCAAGGGGGGGCGCCCCCTATGGTGGGGCCACCCTCTGGCTCTCCCGAGGCTGCCCTTCCGCCTATAAAGAGTCTCCATCGCGAAAACCCTATACCAATAAGCCACGATACGATAAAAGTTCCAGAGCCGTCGCCATCGCGAAGCCAAGATTCGGGGGACAGAAGTCTCTGTTCCGGCACGCCGCCGGGACGGGGAAGTGCCCCCGGAAGCCATCTCCATTGACACCACCGCCATCTTCATCGCCATCGCTGTCTCCTATGATAAGGAGGGAGTAGTTCTCCCCCGAGGCTAAGGGTTGTACCGTAGCTATGTGGTTCATCTCTCTCTCTCATGTGATCTTTATGTGATCATGAGCGTTGTGATTTAGTTGAATATCATCTATGTGCTACTCTAGTGATGTTATTTTTTTTTATAGTGATGTTATTAAAGTACTCTATTCCCCCTTCATGATGTAATGTTGACAGTGTGTGCATCATGTAGTACTTGGCGTAGGTTATGATTGTGATCTCTTGTAGATTATGAAGTTAACTATTACTATGATAGTATTGATGCGATCTATTCCGCCTTTCATAGCCTGACGGTGACAATGTGCATGCTATGTTAGTACTCGGTATAATTGCAATGGTCTATTATGCACTCTAAGGTTACTTAAATATGAACACCGAATGTTGTGGAGCTTGTTAACTCCGGCTTGAGGGAGCTCTTGTAGAAATGCTACTCTCAAACACTCTCTTGTTGGATAACAAACACCATTCATTGTGTAGGGTTGCAAAAGCACACCTCAAGCCGGAGTAAACAAGCTCCACAACGTCATAAAGGAATCACACACGATGCGCACACTGTCACCATCACACCGTGGAGAGTGAATCCGGAGTTCATATTAAAGTAACCTCTAGAGTGCATAATAGATAAGAGTAACATCTACATATTCAACTATATTACAAAGCTCATGATCACATAAAGATCGCACCATGGGAGAGAGGGATGAACCACATAGCTACCGGTAGAGCCCTCAGCCTCGGGGGAGAACTACTCCCTCCTCATCATGGGAGACAACAACGGCGATGAAGATGGCGGTGGTGTCGATGGAGATGACTCCGGGGGCAATTCCCCGTCCCGGCGGCGTGCCGGAACAGAGATTCTGTCCCCCGAAACTTGTCGTCGATGGCGGCGGTGCTGCAGAACCCTTCGTGGAATATGACTGATATCTTTAGGGTTTTCGCATCTGGGGCAATATATAGGCGAAGGGGCGATGTCGGTGGAGTCCCGAGGTGGGCTCCCCACCTGGCGGCGCGGCAGAGGGGTGGGTCGCACCCCCCTATGGTGTGGCCAGCTCGTGGGCCCCCTTCGTCTCTCCTTCGGACTCTGTGAAGCTTCTGGAAAAATAGGGACGTGGCCTTTTGTTTCGCGCAATTCCGAGAATATTTCCTGTGTAGAATTTCTGAAACCAAAAACAGCAGAAAAACAGAACCGGCACTTCGGCATCTTGTTAATAGGTTAGTCCCGAAAAATGCATAAAAATGATATAAAGTATGAATAAAACATGTAGGTATTGTCATAAAACTAGCATGGAACATATGAAATTATAGATACGTTGGAGACGTATCAGCGATCGCACCAGATGCAAACAATCAGCTCCTTCCTATTTCATATGTATTGGTGGAGAGCGAGAACAAAGATAGCTGGTTCTGGTTCCTGTGCTGCTTGAAGATTTCAGTTGTCGGAAATCTCCCCGATGTTTGCATCATCTCTGATCGCAACACGGGGCTATTGAGCGTGCTTGAATTTATGAAGGTGGCACAAGATCCTGAATGGGGGTGGCCCGATCTAGAGACAAGGTGGTGCATGCGGCATTTGACGGCCAATATTTACTCAAAGTTCAAGAATAAGGATTGGTTCAAGCTGTTCAAGAGAATGTGCATGAAAAAGACAACAAACGTTTTTCTACAAGATTTTTTAAAAAAAATCGTCTTGTGCGCACTAAAAATAGGAGGAGAATATTTTCTCTACTAATCCGTTCGGACAACGATATTCATACACCCAAGGGGATACTTCAAACATCGACAACACCACTCGCGTATGTTCATATTTTATAAATAATCACCCACACAACATAAAATTACGCCTATTATTTATGAACATTTTCCATCCGCACCAATCTTTTGAACCTAATCGGTCGTAGACTGAAGTCTGGACTCGGCTACAATATGCCTCCTCCACAGGTTCCTTCAATTTTAATATATAATTTCTCTCATACAAAATATTCATGCATATTACTTACAACTAATTATTTTTACGCAGCAATCTTTTGATCCTACTTGGTCCAACATGATATCTGGTTTCGGCCATAATATGGCCCCACCACAGGGTCGTGAGCATATGCAGCACGAATATTATGCCGGATCTTCTAGTCAACCTGACAATCCAGGGATATTTAATCAATTATTTGCAGCTAACATTATGAGCAGACAAGAAATTTTAATTCCTCCAGCGGCACAATCTCAGCACGTACTACAAACTCAACCACAGAACAATTATGCCACCACAGATGATGAGGACGAAGAGTACGACCGAGGTTTGCGCCAACATCGTCCACCACGTCCTTGGTCGCCTTCTGGTGCTAAGCCGAGACCACCACGCTCGTCGTCGACAAGCATGATATGTTGAGAAATGTGGCATATTACTATTATTTCTATCTATGTATGACCTAAGTATGAGACATATTTCTATAATTTTGCATAATTATTCGAAAAGTACTTCTAAATAAGATACATCAACATGCAAATACAACATAAAATTAATTTACTATCGAAATGAAGATACATCGGCACCGCCAACTCCACAACTTAAAATAAACGCTACCAGTACACTATAAGCTTCACATTTTCCCCTTCTTCTTGCTCTTCGACGATGAACTAGCCTTGCCCTTCTTACTCGGTGGCATCAAATCGTCGTCCGAGTCAACGCTAGCGGATGCAGCGCTCTTCCCCTTGAAATATTCATTGCTCCTAGCCAGGCTCCTCGGCGTGAAGACTTCTTCGTCCTCCTCAGTCGAGGAAGCCCATGTAAAGGGATGCCTTGCAAATTCTTCTTGTCCCTTCTCATCCTTCGGTTTCTTCTTCTCAAACCTAGCTTGCAACCTAAAAAGCTCTTGTCGTATTTCCACCGGAGTTCGATCAGGCATACCTGCGTGCCTAGAAAAAAGCTTGCCTACCTCGATGAGGAGGGTCACATTCGTGACCAGATCTTCGATATTGTCTATGTTATTGGCACTCATAACTGAAGAAGCAAAGGAGAGAAGAGGAGCAGCCATAAATGTAGTAAAACTACAATCGTCAGGAGGAGCCATCTTGAAGCGACTACGATTGTCTTTAACAAATGAATGCTCGGGGAGGGGTTTTATAGCACGCGGCTCAGAGAAAAGGTGGGAAATTTTGGCGGGAGAAAATAAGACGGGAATTTTAGGTGGAAAAATTAGGCGCGAACTTTTTCCGGGAAATCAACTTTTATTATTAATACATCTAGCGAAATAAAGATAGAAATATAAATTGAATTAAAATACGGCTAATCACTACAACAGAATTTAAGATACAACGACAAAGTAAAACACAAATTAACATACGTAGTTACTACAACAGATCAATTTATTTGCCCTGCGTTCAGCGTTGCCATTTTCCAGTCTTGTCGCCGCGTTCTTCTGCTGCCTGCGCCTCAGCAACCCTTTAGCTTAATCTCTTCATTTCCACTTCACGGGCCTCCCTGCGCACCTCTTCCTCCGCATGCCTCCGTCCAGCCTCATCATCCATCCGCTTCTGATTTACCTCACGATTTCGAGCTTGCTCTACCCTTAATTTTTGTATTTCTCTCTCTCTCTCTCTCTCTCTCTCTCTCTCTCTCTCTCTCTCACTTCTTTATCATTAGCAATAGTCTTTTCCCTACGTTCCTCCTCATGGAACTTTGCCCATGCACGCCGATGTTTTTCCTCCACCTCACGGCGCGCCCAATCCGACTGCTCCTGATCTATCCAGTGAAACCAGTTGCAAAGGGGCGGGGGAGACTGGAACAACAATAAGACGGTTGATAAATGAAAATTAATGACATGCAAATATGAATTTTAATCATGCTGTTACAACATACCGTAGGCCTCAAGGATGATGAACTTGTATGTGCGGGTGGATCATGATCGTAGTATACGCACATGAAATATTTCATGCCGAACTTATCCGAAAAATCCAGCACCTCCTTCACCTTCGCAAGGCGGCCGCACCAACACCTCTCTGCTCTAACCCCCGGCGGCAAAGTTGCATTCTTCCCCTTCATCGGTCTAAAATCCTGGTCCGAGCAAGGCACACTCATGCTGGCTAAGGTATGAGCACTTGTGTACCAAATAATATCGACGCCGCCGACTTTTATAGCGAACTCAGCGGGAGAATTAGGCGGGAAAATTAAGCGGGAACAGGCCTCGGCCAGTGCAATCAGCGAAAAAGCAAACCAATAATTCGAAAAATGTAGTGTAGCTGGGTTGTCGGAGCTGCCGACACATGCCACCACCGGTGCTGGCGGCACGCTAGCCACGTCAACGTGCCATCTTCACGTCGTCGTTAACGTCCGGGGAGGGGAGGCCGACGTGCCCCATAGCTGACGGCGGCAGGGCTTGCCGCCACAGCCGGCGGCGGCAGCTGCCACGTGTCAGCTGGCGACGGTGCCGCCATGGCACTTTTGCCATTAAACCCAGAGGTGGTCCTTTTTGCCATTTCACTCGGGCATGTGGTCCTTTTTGACAAAAATTCGGAGAACTGGCGGGGATTCTTTTTTTTATTTCCACTTTTTTTTTTCCTTTTCAGTACATATTTTGAGTTTCTTAATTGGGTCGTGGGTTCCACTACAGGTCAGCAAATTGGCACAGTGGGCCCGATATGTTAGAAATCTGTCAATTCGTGTTCGTAGAGGGATTAGTGTTTTTTGCGCAAACTTTAACAAAATGTGGTAAATTTTTGCTTCCAAAACATAAAGTGATACCAAAATCACATTTAGCTAGAAATGTGGTGGTTCTATGCTAACAGCTCGTTTTCTCTTTATGTTTTAAAACTGTTACTCTTATGATTTCATATTAGTGGAATTGGGGTTAACCCCTATTATTCTAAAAAAATAATTGTGCCCGTGAACTAGCAAATTGCAAGTTGTAGAAAAATCAGTTCCTGCTTGTGTGAGATTGATGATGCGTTACTACTTAGTGCCAAGTACAAACAAGAGTATGAACAAGGGAACAAAAACTCCCTGTCAACTGACATCATGATTCAATCTTGAAAAGCTAAGTTATCGAGCTCAGAATACCAAAGCAAGCATATGAATTAGATACTTCTGCAAATCACAAAATGTAGCACACACTGACAAGGTCACATTTATTTTTAGGGGGGAGATATGTTTTCATCGTATGAATCTATACAGCAGTTTTCAGAGCAAGGAAGATGGCATGTGTGATGAAGATCACATGTGCGCTCCTCTTGTCCGCAAACGCAAAAACTAATCAATCCAACCAACAAGCATATGTTGGATCCTCAGACAAGCACCAAGGAAGTCAACTGGAGCAAGAAACAATAACCTTCACTCAACATCACAAGTTATCTGAACATTTGGACGGTGTGACACCATTGTATTGCCATGTACTGATCATATCTCTCCCCTTTTATTTTATTTTTCTCAGCAGAGAAAGATGTTGTGACATGCGAGGAGATTCCTGAGTGACCCTCAGTGTCCCTCCGAGAGCTTCATGGGCACCAAGGGAACCAGAGAGTGGAGTACATCTGTTATTTTAGATAGAAGGCTTTGCAGCCCAGCTTTAAATTAATAATAAAGCCAACTCGGTCAGACGATACAAGGTGTTGAGCAAGTCCTCTTACAAAGAGGAACGAAGATCAAGCAATCAAAAGAGAAAAAAGCAACACTACTACACTGAACTAGCACAAGAACCCTAACAGCCTAGCGCCATTGATAGAATCATAGCAACAACAAATCGATCGACCCTCGCACCGGTAGCAAGCTCATCTGAGGCGTCCGCCACTGGGAGCAACCTCAGGCCATGTAGACATGTGACCACCAGCTGCAGAGGGACAAGTATTCAACAGGAAGCAATGTGCTACTCCAAGAAGCCAGCTTGACATATGAGTACATCTGTGATTAGTGGCCTGTAACTTGGTTCTGGCTGCACACAGAGCACAGCCAGTGCAGTAACCTGAAAACAAATGGAAGAAACAATTATGAGCTAATGTTGATTGTGAGTAGTACTTGGTACAAGAGCTTCAGGTCCATCCTGTTCTTCATCACAGGGTCAATTATGTATGGTTGGGAGCTTTGATCTGTCAATTAGCTTAGGCATGGCCTGCATTTGATATCAAATGTGTCATATGCTAATGGAATGGGCAAATGCAAATTGCCCAGATTCAGGTGGTGAAATCAGAAATAATCTATGCATGCTGAAATTGAACACTGCTTAACTACACCAGTTCTAGCTAATTTTTAGAATACCCATGCAACAATTGATTGGCATTGAGATGGTGCCATCTTCTCAATTGGCCTCCTTCGCAATAAAAGCTCCAGAAGCCCTACACCCAGCACATACATATACATCGCTCTTCTCAGTCAACTTCCCTGTATGAATATAGTTGCACGTAACAAAATAGGACATCATCAATGTTTACAGTAGAAAGTAGATTGCAGATGAAGAACAAGAAGAAAAGGACAGACCATCTGATAAGTACTCAGGAGCAAAATAGCCCAAAGTTCAGGGAAGCTTCAGATTACCTTTGCTGCGATTTACACCTATAACTGCAAAGCCAAAATCCGAAAATCTGCACACCAACAAATGATACATGAACCGTTTTCTTTTTCTTTTTCTTCAAGTGGTATACGAGTTATGGTCAACAGTACTATTCTAACTGACTATAATTAAAATATAGTCATACCATTACCATGGCATTGAGGTCTGAATCTAAAAGTATGTTAGGTAACTTTATATCCCTAATCCCCTGACAAATTCATGAATTAATCAGAGCTAAGACGCCTCAGATTTTATGCTTCATGAAGCTCTACCAGCTGATGAGTTTCAGATTAATTCATGCACATCATTTGCACCAGAAGAGAACATGCAAGAAAAAAATAGGCCTCGGATTAATTCATATATCACAATAGATAATGCTATGGTAAATAATAACAAACTTGTGTTGGTTCAACAAAACATGATGTTCGAAGAAACTTGTTGAGGGGATTAGCATTTTCAGCGTACTTTTGCAGACCGAGTGCCCAAATAATGAATAGCATTAGTCAGGCAGCAGAGAAAGAAAGATGGTCACATACTCACATACATATTTTTGGTATAATAGAGATTGAGAGACATGTGGAACTTACCCACTGAGAACATAACCTCCCCGCCACCAAGCCAATCATGGCCAACAGAAGATAGTGATGCTTGTGTGAGATTGCCTCAACTAGTTCTTCAGGTTCCTTTGCCAAATACAAATTTGAACAAAGAAGTTGTCAAATTTACAGTGCAAAAGCAGATAACAGAAATTACTATTGAACTGGCAAAAAAGGAACTTTTGATCAGAAACCACAAAATCTTTTGCCAGTTCCCTGCATAAAGGAACTTTTGATCAGATTACCTGCTACAGATATAATAGCCAGACAAGAAGCCACCATTAGGGTTCACAAGAATCAATATCATGTTTCAAGGGACTTGCCATGAAGCACTGCAGTTCAAGGAAAGTAGAGATCAGATGGGAATGGACCTTGGCATACTGTCAACATTAACAATACAACTTTGAACGGGCCAACTTGAATCTGTTTTGTTGGGTTTTTCACTAAGAAATTGCCTTTATTACTTCAAAAATAATATTCACATTCTTAAATCACTTTCTCTCCCATACTGATCCTCCTTGCCTTTCCTTCCTTTTCCACTAAGGTATGAAGCACTAGCTCAAGCATGGCTACAGCTTCTTCTCGAGCAGCTCTTGTTCCACCTGTAGCACCGCTTACGAGAGCAAGCAAGGGTGAATACTTGTGTAACAACAATTTCTTTCACACTAATAAAATCAGGAAATCTGGTGTGGGTATGTAGGTTGGAATCATCAAGTGTAGTTCTCCTTCTTCCTCTTTATTATGTTTGTCAATTACCTCTATGCTTCTAATAAGATTGTCTTTCCAGATACTTTTTTTTTCGAGAAAACGCAAAAGACCTTTGCGTTTCATTTCATTGAAAAGGTAGAAGTTTGTTTACAGGTCTCCTAGGAGACAGGTTGCATGGACTAAAGATGTCCTAGTGTACATCCCAATCTGGAGGGAGCACAACTCTAAGCCCAAGGGCGTCAGCTCTGGCCCATAGGGTAGCTTCCTCCTTGATCTTGGCCATCAGCCGCTGGATACATGGTTGTGCCCTATCGAAGACACATTCGTTTCTATGTTTCCATATCATCCAGGGTATCAGTAGGGCAGCGGTTCCCAGTCCCTTGCGCAGCGGCTTCGGGGTTGCTTGCAAAGCTTCGTCGAGCCAATTGGTTAGCGTGGCGTCGTTGTTGCTAGGAATTCTGCACGTCATCCGCAGCCACGACAACGTCTCATACCAAGTTTGCTTGGAGAAGGGACAGTCGATGAGTAGGTGTCGCATGTCCTCCGGGTCTTTCCAGATACTGGCATCACTGTACTCGCTTCCATTGACCTTGAAGTCTGAGAGAAGGGACTAGACCAATGTGGATTCGGAATTATCTGTTGCTACCCTGTTCCCAAGGACTAGCAAAACCGAAATAGCAAAATTCTTGGGTCATCTCAATGGGTTCAGAAACCACACGTTTCTCTGGATCATCATATTGTACTTCCAACTTCAGGATGATAGTCACAGGTTTTCACTTTTCAGTGAGTGAAAGATTTGTATCCGGGTCTACATTCAAAGCTGGTTTTTGAGAGCATTCCGCCACTTTTTGGCGATTTGTTTCTGGGAATTCCTGGTTTGAGGATATGCCTGGGTTCAGATCTTCTACTCCGTTTTCTACGATTATTTTACCAACTATATGCTTAGTTCATGTCTGCCATTTCATTTATCATAGAGGCGCGCAGCGAAAACGTGTCGAAGAAAGATGTAAGGCTTTCTTTAAGTCAGAAAGAAACCAAGTATTTGCATATAGAAAGAATGAATTGCACGCCTAGCTCAATATCTAGGAAATGCTTAATAAAGTACCCCCGGAATTTACTGATTCTTGCTGTCCCTATATATCTGTAATGATAGTTGTGGCTCTGGGGAGCTAAAAGAACCTATCAACAATGATGCATCTAGTGGCAGTAATGATGCATCTAATTCTACTTCCCTAACCCAAATAATAGTTCTAGTTCCATTAATGAAGGTTCTAGTTCCACTAATGATGGAACAAATCCAAATGTGAAAACTAGGTGCACCTAAGCACGATGATAATGGTATAATCGACCATTTTATATGGGGTGGTGGTAGTTCAAACGGTGGAGATAGTTCCATCCCGGCCAAGCCTAAAACAAGTTAGCAAGATAACCCTTTCAAATCATCTACATAGTAATATATATATACATATGCCAAAGTCATTTATTAGATCTTAGTGCTTTTTATACCCGAGTTTGATGTTTTCTGAACTTCATGGTTCAATATTCATGTTATCATAGGGAAATCAATCTTTATACATCTTACAGTAATGATTGCCCTTTGTTTAGTTCTTGGTGTAAACTTGGTAGAAATGGGGAGGTAATTGATGACAATTTACAAATAACCAAATCTTACTATGGATTATATACATCTGAGGATTATGACTTGGCCAAAGCTGATAAAGAGAGTACTCATCACTACCCAGACATATTCAAATCAATTGGGTTTTGAAAAGAAAGTAACACACAAAAATAAGCTGCACAAAGACGAGAACTGATACATACTTAGCAGTTAGCACCAATGAAGTCCATGGTACGTATAAATAGCTGATCGTGAAATCCT
Organism: Lolium rigidum; assembly: GCF_022539505.1. NCBI lineage: Eukaryota > Viridiplantae > Streptophyta > Magnoliopsida > Poales > Poaceae > Lolium > Lolium rigidum. Next base: position 60,197,040 of record NC_061509.1, read on the forward strand.
AGCCCAGCAATAATTGGCTGACAGAAGTATGGCCCAAACCTAAATATCATGAAGTAACTTTGTTGGCCATCTTAGTTGAACAAACAGAAGGATTGGTAATAACAAATAAAACAGAAGGGCCAGTACAAGATAACAGCAATACTGTGTCTACAGAAACATCCTACAGATTTCAGATTGAACAAATAAAGGACACACAACAACAACAAGAATTTCACAACGGCATCAGCATGACAATGATAAAGCATTCAACTACTATCAGCGGAAAACATTTCATGCATGCAGCACCAGGCCGCCAGCGATCATTCATCAGTTTTCTTATGTTATATCATATATGTATTTAGAGCTTTTGTCTCCTTTTGCTTGTGCACAAGATCAAATTACGACCTCCCGGGAGACAAAAGAAGGGTAAACATAAAATGCTTGTCTGAAGTAATGGCATAGAGAAGTAAAGTAGCCCCTATAAGTTTTTTACTTGGACAGCAAAATGAGGGAAAGCATAAAACAAATCGCCCAGAGAAGTAACAGGCATTCTATAGCACTCTGGATGGCATTTCTCAATCAAGTAAACGAACCATGTCTGGTTTATACATGGACTCACAAGCACCATATACTGATTCTCAAGCAGTATCAGAAACCACAAAATCTTTTGCCACATCCTTGCATAAAGGAAGCACTTTAATCAGATTACCTGGTACAGATATAATAGCCAGACAAGAAAGCCAGCACTAGGATCCACACAATCAATATTTATCATGTTTCAAGAAACTCGACATGAAGCAATGTGGTTCCAAGAAAGTACATATCAGACGGAAATAGATGTTGGCATACTGCCTACATTAACAATGCAACTTTGTATGGCTCATAGCTAACCCTAAAACAAGACAACCCTTCCAAATCATCTATGTAGTAATATATAGGCCAATATTAAGTGATTTCTTTGTTCTTAGTGCTTTTTATGCCCTAGTTTGGTTTTCCTGAAATACTTGGTTCAACATTCATGTTTTCTCAGGGAAGACACTCTCCATACATCTTACAGTTACAACTGACCGCTGTTCAGTTCTTGGTGTAACTTATTAGAAACAGGGAGCAAATGGATGAATCTTGACAAGAAATCAATCTTGACCCAGGACTAAATATATCTGAGGATTATGACTAACCCTAAGCTGAATACTGATAACTACGATACACATGCACATGGTAGATCGAAGTATGTGAACGAACCATTAGCACACAGACAAATTCAAATCAATTGGACTTTTGAGAAGTAACAAAGGAAAGAAGTCGCAGAAAGACGAGAACTAATACATACTTGGCACCAATACAAATCCATGGTACATATAAATGGCTGATCATTTTCTCCTAGCCCGGCAATAATTGGCTGGCAGAAGTATGGCCCAAACCTACATAAAACAGTTTGCAAGCAAAAGGAGACAAAGCTCTAAATACATATATAACATAACATATTGTGGGACCAATAGAGGGATGGTGCACAATATCAAATTACGACCTCACGGATGACAAAAGAAAGGTCATAAAATGCTTGTCTCAACTACTGGCATAGAGTATAAGTTTTTTAGGTGGACAACTGAATTACCATAATCGGCAAAAGGAAGGAAAGCATAAAACAAATCGCCCAGAGAAGTGAAATTAACCTTTTTCAGATTCTTTTTTAGATAACAGACATGAAATGCCCGACTTTAAATTAATGAAGCCACGAGGTTCACAAGCGCTATTACATGCTGCAGCATACAGCTTAGCCGAGATAAGATCAAAGAACTAGAGTACCCCTACTCCAGAAGCTAGAAAGCATGGGGTCGGCCTCCCCGAAAAACAAACCGATCTAAGGACACTAAGGAGCTTGTAGGACAAGTGAATTTCAACATATTCTTTAACTGTAGAATAGGAATTGATACTAAATATTTTTCCTACAGGAGGAAAACATGGTGATGCTTATTCGATTCATATTCCAAAAGAATATTTTAGGTCGTTGAGATCAGGGATCGCGTACCTATCATGGATTTAGTATCAATATAATACTGGCTGCAAGGTAACGAACTGAAGAATAAGTGAGGACATACACATAAAGAGCAAGAGTAGGAGAGAGGTTAGCCCAAGGTTAGGATCCAGAATAACCGAGTTTTGCCTGTGTACTGCGGGCTGAACAAAGAAACGCAGGGGGTGACTGGTGACACCTCTCTCTCTGACAATAGCAGTTCCTCCCAATCACAAACAACCAAGAAATAAAACTGCAGAAAGAACAAATCAGAGAAATAGGGAAAAAAAGAATGTGTAATTCTCCCAGAAAGATTGGAGAAAAGTCAGTTGCAAACCTAACCAAACAACCAGAGAAGATCCCTGCAGTCCATGCCATGTTGCCGAAGAAAAGGTAGCTACATATCCTGCCAGGCAATCAGGAAAGACGAGCAATGGCGAGGTCCTTTTAGCACGCGCCTGGAGCTCCTTGGATGGTGGGACCTCGGGGGAAAATTGTAATTCATCAGAAACCGCAAAAAACTCCAATCATAAACTATTGAAAAACAACCAAGACATCAAGAAAAAGAAATAGCTCACCAAAATACCGGTATTCGGCAGCAGCAGCCACCGACACCCACCAAACTACAACTCCAAAATTATGAGTCAAGAGATCAAAAACCAGAATAAGAACAAAAACTGAACACTCAAACTCCCAAATGTACCGTACCTGCACCCAGAAGAACAGGTGACGCCAACCGAACAGAAGCATGCCAATAACCTGTAAAAAACAATAATAACCTCATGCAGAACCAGAAACTACCGTGCAGTCAAAAGAAAAACAAGAGAATCAAGCACTGAACCCCAAACAACAAAAGTGAAACAAAAAGAGCTAAGCTACATCTGGCCTCAGATTTTATTCTGCACAAGGCTCTACCAGCCGATGAGTTTCAGATGGATTCATGCACATATCCTTTGCACCAGAAAAGAACATCCAGGAAAAAAGAAGGCCTTAGATTAGTTCATATATATCATTTGCGTCGAAGAGACCATGCAAAAATTTGATCCGCCTCAGATTGATTGCTTTTAATCATTTGAACCAAGTAAAGTCGAAAGAGAAACAAATTCCTGATGTGTCTGCCTTGTGGATTTTACACTTTCAGCAAAAGGAGCATCAGGTGGCAAAAAACAATAAAACCAAAAGGTAAATATGGTGCATCAGTGCATACTGCTGCAGTGGTCAATTTGCAACAGCTGAACCAGAATATATCATCATTGGCCAGAAATCCTAAACTAGCTCAATTTGAAGAAAACTAGTGCAGATTACTGTCTGACAGTGAATGGCTGAGAAAACTGCAAGGAGAACATACTGATGTTAGTAATGACATTTGTAACATGCAGTTATAAACAGTAAAAATGGCATGCCTTGATTCTTTGTAAAAATGTGTATACTAATCAAGTTAAGGGCTATATTTTTTATTTTTTTGGCAAGTTGACTGTTTTTTATACTAGCTTTAGTTATTTTATATTACTAAATAAGCTATGTAAGAGAGGGGAGGGAGCAATGTCACCGTTAGAGTTGAACTCTGTTGTTGCTCCACGGCCTCCAGACCCAATTCCGAACCACTTCTCACTTAGTTTCTTCATAGTATAATCCTTAAGCTCGCAAAAGCTCTCCGCCCAGCCAACTGGTTCAACAGGATCAACTCCCAGCCCGGGAGCCCGGTCATGGGATTGCAAGTTAACGGGATCTGTCCAATCTGCCACGTATGCTGACACGCGTCGTTTGAACTTCGATTTGAATTCTGTCCAAGCCTGGTACTTGTAGTGGTTTATGCGAACCAAAGTGGTCCACACTTTCTGGAAATCAGGCTTTAGTATAAAATGGTGTACAGAATTTGCAAGCGAATCTGCCACCGCGTCAAGGCGGACCAACGATTTGTGGCGCTCAGCTCTCGTCAGCCGGCAGGTGTAGCCTTGGCACACCCCCTCCTGTGGATGTGCTGTTTGGCCAGAGGGACCAAAATCGTAGCAGGGGAGGAATATTTGGCCAACCTCCGGATCAACCGAAACAACTGATTCAAGTAACGATTTGGAAGGCTTCTCGACCTCGTTCCAGTTTGGTGAAAAGATGAATTCATCTACGTCCATAAATGCCATCCATTCGCAGGAAGGTTGATTGGAGGCTGCGCAGTGAGAAAGCCCTGCTTCCTGCGTTTTGGTCCAGGGCCAGGCCACGGTGGAGATATCAATGCCAGCAGAGTTCAAACTAGAGACCTGGCCTGCTAGGTCATCCTCGCTTGCATTGTCGTAGAGAAAGAACTTCTCAACACCCACTGCAGCATGGTACCTCACCCACTCAGGCAGAAACTTGGCGACATTCCGAACCATGGTGCAGGCACAAATCGTTTTCCTTTCACGTGTCACAGGCAGGCCAGTGTTTTGTGGATGGTAGGTAGCAAGTGAGGGTAAAGGCTCCTGGCCGTTGAGGGCTACGGTGACATGGAGGTTGCTGGAACTTAAAGGAGCCGGTGGAGGGGGGCACCTGATCACCTGCTGGGCTGAAGTGGTGGCGGGGGAGGAGGCCACCGTGCCATCGGAGTCTCTGCTGTAGATGCACTGGATGTTGGAAGTGGCAGTCTTGATGACCCCTTGGCGGCTGTTGGTGCTCTTGGCGAAGAGGAGAAGATCGCCTCCGGGGAGAGGGGCGGAATCAAACACGAGACTGTCGTTCCAATTGAGCAACTTGTGGAAATCCGCGGCAGGGGCAGGGGCAGGGGCAGTGGCAGGGGGAGCAGCCGAGGAGGAGTAAGAGGAAGATGAAAGCAGCAGGGGTGGTGGTTGGAGCGGCTGCTCTGAGCCGGGCAGGGGGCAGAGGTAGGCGTGGCGCCCGGGCCCCGGCAGCCTCCCGAGCGCGCGCGCCGGGGAGGACGCCCCACCCTGGAAGACGCACATGGCGTTCCCCACGGCAGGGTCAGCGGACAGGACGAGAACCTCCCGGTCCGGGAGGAGGACGGCATCCTCCCGGAGTTGCGGCGGGGAGTGGTGGCGGTTGGGCAACAGGCGCCGCGCGAAGGAAAGATCGGCCTCTGACGTCTGGCGCGGCATCGACATTAGGGTTTCCGGCGGCGGTGGCCCCGGCGACCGGAAGAGCTGGTCCTGGTGCTGCGGCCAAGTACCGCCGCCGAGGCCGATGCTGGAGGAGTGGGCGCCGAAAAAGAGCAGCGCGCCCACCGAAGCTGCGCCGACGCAGGTGAGGAGGCGCTTGCGGTTGCGGCGGCGACGACTCGGCATGGCGGCGGGCTGCGGCTTTGCGAACGGCGGCGGGCGGCGGGCGGCGGGTCGAGGAAAGCTGGGCGTTTTCGCTCGCGCGCGGGGCGGGGAGTTGTGGTGCTTTTCGTGCGCTGTGTTGCTCGGGGAATCAGAGACAGAGTTTGGATCTGGTTCCCGGAATTTCCCTCTGAGAATATATGGACCTGAATTGGAATTGGAATCGAAATCGAATTGGTTGCTTTACTTTCACGCAACGAAACCCGTCCAAATTTGGGTCGGTTCAAATCAATTGGAAATCGAATCGGTCGCGTTACTTTGACGCAACGAAGCCCCCGGAAAGATACGTCCCGATACGCACCAAATTAAACTAGATCGGAAAGGAAAGCTAGTCGAATGCTTGATTGGATCTGGGTACGCACCGGATACAGGCGAGTAGATGGCGAAGAGGTTGGCGAGGCATCCGCCGGCGAGGAGGCCGAGGCCGAGCTTCTTGGGCTCGATCTTCATGAGCCGCGGCGGTAGCCTCCGGTCGCCGGCCCCGCCCGGGAGCTTGGACGGCCGCGAGTACGCCGTCGACGACATCTCAGAGCTAGGGAGCAAATGCGGGGGTCAAAGCAGAAGAGAGAGAGTGTCTCCGTGGTAGAGAAGCAGCTGAGGAAAGTGGGGTGAAGTGACGAGAGAAAGGAGAAGAAGAGCGACACAGCTGCGCGTTGCTCCAAGTTTGTTTTAGGCCTGCCTACCAAACAATACGTGTACCAACTTTTTCTCACTCCTTCTCGGCAACAAACAACCATGTGACTGTTTCCCTTTTTTTTTCTTCAACAAGAAATAATTCAATCTTATGCAATATAAAAAAAGAGTCGTTTCAAGCGGATGGCATGTTACTGTTAACAGTGTTATGGCCTGAAAATAACGTTTGTCGACGGCACCACCCTTCGATAAGGCGCCTAGGAGTCATCAGCAGGGGAGAAGGTTGTCTCCTTGCTTCCTTGGCCGGCCATGGTGGCGGGGGAGGTGTGCAAGGAGGTAAACTGCTTGGTTCCCTTCTGGCCTGGCCGGCCGTGGAGGTGAGGGGGCCGGAGGTGCTCGCGGCTTGTTCTTCTCCCTCTTGCTGCCGACGCCGTTCTCCTCGCGGCGCCTCTCTTTCTCGCCGCAACATGCCCCGTGATGGTGGTTGAGTAGCGGGAGTCGATTGTTGCCGGCGGCGGTATCGTTCAGGAGCTCCTCTCCGACGTGTTTTCACGCGCGTCGGACCAAACGACGATAGGGCCGTCGCTCCGATGCTGCTCTGCTCCGCCAATGGTTCTTCCTGTGCTTCGTCGCCAAGTGGCTAGTTCCCCGGCGATGAAGTCGCAGTCTGCTGGCCGGAGCTTGGTTGACACATCATTAACACACACGAAAGATAAAATGGAATCGATTGAACATATGGCTCAATGAATAGCCTAACTGTTTGTGTGTCGCTCTCTACTCACGTTGCTTGTCAGTCTTGATCAAAAATAGCGATGATTGGTGGAGCAGTTGAGCGTGGAAAAGTACGTTATTCATGTTGTGCAGTGCAACAAGGGCGGTCCAGCGGCACGGCGTGGGCTAACCCGGCGCTCAAGTGTGAGCAGGACAAGCGTGGACGAGTGTGGACTACGAGTAGAAAATAGTGGGGCAGAGAAATGGAAAAGAGAATACAAAAAGTAGACATAGCAATAATTCATCAGGTCCAAAACATCTCACTCGAAGGTCCTATCAAGTTTAAGATATTACAAGGTGCGGCCTATCAAAAGTTTTTGAGTTTTACATCATCTGCTGTTTATTTAGAATTTTACATGAGGTATTGTTTACTTCATCTGAAGGAGATGATGTATATAATTTACATCATCTGTTGGAGATGCTCTAATGAGAGTTGAAAGGACTTGAGCAACGACTCCTCGCGTTGCCTCCCTCCTAGGCGGCGGGGGAGAAACACCGCTCCCAACCGCCGTCGCCCTTTCCTTTTCCCTCTAGCTCCCCTCGTTGGGCCCAGAGGCGGTCGCGGAAACCCCGAGCAGTGTCGGTGAAGTGGGGGTCGGGGCCCTAGCGCATCGTGGTCGTGGCGTGGCTGGGAGGGGAAACACTCAATGGTGTTTTGGAGCCACGCCTGGCGGCACGCCGTCACCGCGGCGGTATCATGGAGACGATGATCTCGACAGGAGGTGCCAACTGATCTGCGGCGCAAGGGCCCCAGAGTAGCGGGTCTGCACACGGATGCGGCATCCTCTCTAGCGAGAATGTTTGGCCAGGAGGCTGCTCCATGTGGCGGCGCCTAGGTGCAGCGGATCACAGGGATCCCAAGCCCATCAGCGCAGGAGGTGTGTGGCGGCCAAAGCATTCTCCAGCGTCGATGGCGCTAGATGCGACAGAACCATAGCCCTACAGGGCCTGCAGATCGGAGATTCTAGTGGCAGTGACCTTGCGATTGGTGGCAATCTATTCGGCGACAAGTTCGGGGTGTGGGGCTGTTGGTAAAAACCGCGCCGACTTCAGCCATGGCGGATGATGGTGGCGTCTTTGCACCGTTAAATTGTAGAAGGCATCGTTGTTGCAGCCCTCATCTTCTTGCGCCGGCTACTCCGGGTGAAACCCTAGATCTGGTTCTCTCAGATCAGATAATGGCAGCGCGCAACGTTGTTCTCCCTCCTAGAGTAGGTGTTTGTTGGAGGGACCTGAGGTGGTGCGGCGTTTTTTCTTCCGCGGTAAAGACGACAAGTCTTGATGGAGTGGCTCAGCGGCGCCTCGGCGGCGAACGCGTGACGATGGACGCATGCATGGTTGTGTCTGCTGTCATGGCAATGTTGGCGGTAGGTGCGGCGAGTACCATACAAATCTTTGCCCTGAAGATGCTTCTTGAGTGCATGAGGTGCATACTGAGGGTCTGCTGGACCGGATATGTGTGCTCCCGGTTCTATATAGGGTGACTTTATGATGTCCCTGGTACCTAGCCGTTGGGGTGTTGTTTGTGTTTTTAGGACATATACCCCTCTTGCAGTGATGTTCACCCATTGTCCATTTTATATGACTTGTATGGTGGCTTCGGGTAGTTTAATGTAACCTATTGCCGGTGCTTTGTTAAATAAAATACAATTAAAGGTTGTATGCATTTTTATTAACATAAGGTCGTATGCATTATTTTATGCAAAGGACCTCCTTTTTCGAAAAAAGATGAGCGTCGAAAACTCAAAGGGCTTCTTTAATTCACACACTTTTTAAAACATTGAGATGGAAAATACACATGATGAATTGTCATGTGCTTGCTGGAAATCTGCTCCCTCCGATGGGTAGATGATTTGTTATCAAATAGCGTTTCAAAAAACTTCTCCAAAACAGAATAACACAAAATCATTTAAGGAAAGGAAAAAAAACGGCCTTCGTTAGAAAAACTGATTTGTATCCTTCAAATCGTATGAAACTACAGTGAATCAAGAGGCCCGAAATGTTGAAGGGCACTGCCACAAAGTGCCGGAAATGTTTGGAATGCAAGATTCTTACATGAATTTAGTAGGAACCTCAACATAAGACAGATTTAACGTTTCTTGCCTCGAGAAACTAGGCACTACAAATTGTCGACGACGCCCATAGTAGTGTATGGAGATGGGATCCTTTTCGTGGACACTAGAAGATACAAATCAAACTAAGAACTTAAAAAGAAGAACATGAGCTGGATTGAAAATGAAAGGGAGGACATGATGATGGCTACATAAGGTTCCTGATGTGCTCGAACTTTCCACACCCACAACCATCAGGATGTTACACATCTGTACCCGACAAGGTGAGTATCCTTATCGATCGTGATCAGGGCTCCTAATCTTTGAACAGATGAGCAGATCAAATGCCTCCTACAATTGGAAAGATAGAGCTACCGCAAATAAAGGAAAACTGAAAGATGGAGCTGGCACCATTGCCCTTTTGGCCACCACTCTGTTGCTTTCACGCCGCTCCGCTTGATCGTGGATGCGATCTGGTAAGACCGGTAGTTATGTTCCACCAAATCAGTAGTTCACTTAGTATCTAATATAGCACCGAAGATACAGATAGTTTGCGTTGGGACTTTTTTTTTCCTGTAATCTCAGCATGAATTGAACCGTTTCATATGAACTTCCTACAAATGTGTTAGCCTCGCCAAGAATGCAGATATATTAGCTCAGTAGATCATATTCATTTCAGATGCCAGTAATTAGGGTCTATACTGAAACAAAAGAAGGCAAACAATGTTTCAGTAGAGTAGCGATACATTGATTAAACTTCAGACAGCAGCTAATTTCCGCGTGTGTCTTGCGATCTGACAAAAACTAGAACAACAACATATGAGAAAAGTGTTATTCCCCTGAGCTACTACGAGCACTTGTAGAACCCCTGGCGTAAGAGCTATTACGCTTGAGGTTGTTGCGCTTGAAGTTGTGCATCGTATGCTTCCTGACCCTGGCGTAAGACCCTCGGATATGGCATGACACATTACTACTGGTCTAGCGATAGTAGGTCATATTTGCACATTTGCACTGCACATATCCTACCTACCGAATAGTGGTTTTGAGAGGAAGTGATCTTTCATTTCCTACATGTGCACTTCTGGGTCTTGGTCTGGAGGAGGATATTGGAGGACTTGATCGTGTTTCTTAGTTTCCTCTAGGGTCCTCTTTGTAATTTTCATAGACTCATCTGAAATTTGTTTCCAGATTATCAATAGCAGCTTTTCTCGGGTGACCTTGTTCAAAAAAAAAAAAAAAAAAAAGCGGGCGTTCCTCTCTTGCTTTCCAGGACCAAACAGTAGTGAGCTCCAAGCAAAGATAATTCAGGACCAGCCAACCAGTAGTTGGGTACATAGGGCCGTCAACTTCAGCCAAAGCTAAGCTTTGATTAATTTAAATTTTACTAAAATGAGGATTCCGCGCGCGCGGCGCCTGTCGATCGATGTGCGCCTTGCGAGTGCCGGAATAGCTGCTCGGCCTCCGCTGACACCGCCAGCAGAGCACACCCAGAGGCACCGTCCCGCCGACTGTGCCCATGAGGTCGAGCTCAACTGGCCGGAGAAACAGCATCCCGTCGCCACGAAGCGATGATCATCATGGCCTCCATGGGCAAACAAGACATCAAAATGGAATGTAAGTTTTATGTGTAACGTGTCAAAATCTTGTAGGAATTGATTCAAGCAGTTACATGAGCATGGTTGTACATGTCAGGTGACTGCCACGGACTATACAGATCATCTTCTTTTTAGCCTTTTATAAGTTGACATAATGAAAGTGATCGGTTGATGCTACCGAAGGTCGCCATTTGTGTGGGAGAATTTGTTTCCTATGCCGTAACGACATAATGGAAGTGATGGGTATACTGGGGCTGGGGTTACTATATAGTAAATGGTAGGTTTGTGTGATCCAAAAATAGTGAAGATGTCCCAGCATGTTTCGTTCTTGTACCCACATTATTTGTCAAACATGCCTGAGTTGGGTCATCAAGAATATGCAAGAGAATGTGGATAATACGTTGGCTTAACTGGTCAAAACAAAATACATTGGCTTACTCTAAAGCAATCTTACCACAATTCAGAAACTGGAGTATATGACCCTAAGTGGTCTGATTTAGCTGACTTGCAATGAGTAGCAACCTTAAAATATGAACCAAACAGTCCGAACTATCATAGAGGGCATGTGATATCATATACTCCCAGGCAGTATCATCAGGTCAAACAAAAGCACAAGAGCAATCGCATGACATTAAAATGAAATTATTCCAATCAATTTTTGCAAAGGTGTGCTGTAACAAAGTACTACCTCCGGTCAATTTTAATTGATGCAAGAGTGACCTGCGTATGCATATGCTCATTCCTGGGCTTTCATTAATTAAAACAGAATGGAGGTAGTACACAGACACAAGTGCTTTCAGCGGCATGTTTTGAAGGTACGAGCGAAAACATAACAAACAATCATTTTCGTGCTTGAGGTTCTTTAGTTCGGCACATGCATATTTTTGGTATAGTAATACGTAGGAGTTTGAGATATGTGGAACTTACACAATGAGGCAATCACGGTCAACAGAAGACAGCAATGCTTGCGAGATCATCTCAAACAGTTCTTCAGGTTCCTTTACCAAACAAAAATTTGAACAAATCGTCAAATTTGCAGTACAAAACCAGATAACGGAAATTACTAACCACCAAAGGTATTAGTTTTATGATATCACATATCATGATGTACACATTTCTCAAGTAAACGAACCATGTCTGGTTAATACATGGACTCATGAGCACCATGTAATGATCCAAAGCAATGCCTGGAAACAACAGAATCTTTTGCCAGTTCCCTGCATAAAGGAAGCACTTTTGATCAGATTACCTGCTACATATATAATAGCGAAATAAGAAGCCAGCATTAGGTTTCACAAGAATCAATATTATCACGTTACAAGAGACATGGCATGAAGCACTACAGTCCCAGGAAAATACAGATCAGAAATGGATATTGGCATCTACTCCCTACGTGCTAAAATAAGTGTCTCAACTTTTTCTAGATATGGATGTATCTAGATACATCCGTATCTAGACAAAAGTGAGACACTTATTCTAAACCGGAGGTAGTATCTTCATTAACAAGACAGTATGTATGGCTCCTGGCCAGCCCTGAAACAATACAACCCTTCCAAATCATTTGCCTGATAATATATAGGCCAATATTAAGTCATTTACTTGGTCCTAGTGCATTGTATGCCCTAGTTTGGTATTTTATGAACTTCACTGTTTAATATCCATGTTTTCGCAGGGAAGGCACTCTCCATACATCTTAGAGGTCGTTTGGTATCCATCATTTCAGCCTGAAATCCTAGAATTCATTTTGGAATTCCATAGGTGGGCTGTTTGGTTGCCACAGAATTGTGCTGTCATTTCATTTAGGAATTCCAGCAAAATGACTCTATGAGTAAACATGATTCCAAGCTGAGACCTGTCATTTGCAATTCTCTATGGAAGCCTCTACACATTCAATATTGAATTCTGCTGTCATTTGCAATTCATGTGGCAACCAAACAAGTCAGGATGTAGGTGGACGCGGGCGTCCACAGGCCCGCTCCAGCCGCGCCGCTAAAAAACGCTTCGTGGCGTCGCGGACAACCTGCAAACCATATGTGGGCCTTGCAGACAACTTATGCATCACCTTCTTGGCCCGCTTGCTTGGCCCGCACATACTTCCGCTAACGCCTGTGCCTAGGCGGTCGCCTTGTTCATCGCCACCTGCGCCGCCGGGGCCTCCACTCGTCGTCGCCGCCTCCGGCCTCCCCTTCCTAGCCTGCACCACCCCGTCGTCCTCGACGACTTTCTGTCCCCGCCTGCGCCACTCCGTCCAGTTGTCGTTGTTCCCGTCGCCACCTGCGGATGAAGGAGGAGGAGATGGCAGAGGCGACGGGGAAGGAGGAGGACATGCCAGGGGCGGCGAGGAAGGAGGAGGAGATTCCGGGGAGGCGGGGACCGCGGGGAAGGAGGAGGAAAAGAAATCAGCGCCCAGGTCTCCCCCTTCTTGCTTATCTGATTTGCTATGTTTCTCCACTTTTCAGTGAACTTGGGTGTTTAAACAGAGGTAGGATCGATTCCCACGGGAGTCACGATGCCCACCTTTACCCTGTCTCTATTTGGAGGCAGATTGAACAACTAGCCAGCTGAGCTGATGTCGAATTGTAGATTTTCCTTCAGTTTGCCTGAGTAGTTTGATCTCTATAATCGTGAACAGTGGCCGAACTGTCTATTTTAGAACTAGTGGGGTCTGATTTCTATTCAGTAGTTCTTCCGTTCTGTCTGATTGCAGTTGGCACTAGCAAGCATAATGTAGTATTTTAGAACACGCATGCCTTTGTACCAGTTCTGTGTTCGTTTGGCTGTTAAGATACATAGTAGGGGATGCCTGACAGAGAAAATATTCTCGAGCTTGTTTGGAAATAGAGAAGATCAGTTCTTTTAGATTATGTCACAATCCTCGCTATATGTTGGATGTTTTCAATGTTAGTGTTCTACGTGCATAACTGTGACTGCTATTATGATTGCTGCTACGAAATGATTGCTCCTTTTTTGGTTAATTAGGCTCTGATGATTTTGCCCTGTTAGTTCAATTCATACAATAGAGATTGCGCATCCTGCTGTGAAATACTCACTCATTTGATGTTAATCCTATCAATTTTAATTATGTCAGTAGCATGACTACTATAGTTTTCTGTAGAAAAATTTATATTCACTTCTGTTTTCCTTGCTTAGTTGCATCTCGGGTACCGAATTGGATCCATGTGACACCTCCACTCTCAAAATGGCTGATGCTGTAATAAAATGTTGTTTTGTTTTGAATATTGTAGACCCTTCAGTGAACAAAACAACCACCACCGATGTGGATGATGAAGAGTGTCAGGTAACAACCTCCACTGTTTAAATGAGCTTCTGACTTTTTGAAGAGCTGAAACATCTGTCATTTTGGTTACCTGCTTGCTGTATGTGTATGTTGAAACAGGAACTGAATTATTTTGGCTAAATTATCTACTTAACCGGGAGTGAGGTCTGAGACATGTGAGCTTTGCTCTATTTCTGTCAAGCCACATTGGTTTGTCTTGTATAATCATATATAGCTCTTTATTAATTTTCCAGATTCTTGTGACAATGCCAACAAATCAGCAGGTGCCGAATGATTCTCATTGAAAGTTAATAATTTCCATTCTCTTGCTGAACATGTTTCGTTTTTGCTGAGCATGTTCCTTTGACTGGTTATTCAAATGTCCTAATGTTTCCTATTTTTTCAGCTTTTTACAAGTAAAAGCAGCTGCAAATGGAGAAGTATGGGTCTGTTAGAGTTTGCTAATCACTGTGGCAATATGGAGAAGTTTGGGTCTGTTAGAGGCTTTTTCTGTTACCATGGATTTTCTGGTCAAGAACTGCCAATTATTCTTCTTTGTCATTCTTTTACAAGGATTATTGATTTTGATCTGTCATAAATATTTCGTCATGTGGTAACTGAAAAAACTTTTGCTGGTCCAGAACGATGTACACTACTATCATTTAGCTAGCTAGTCTTGCAAGTAGCTGTGTTAATCCTATGTAGCGCTGATTCTAAACGGGCAGCTGCGCATGCATGCATATGCACTACAAGGGAAGGAGGTTCGCGTGAGCAAGCAAAGCTTCGGTTGGTCCACAAAACGTCCGCGTGGCCTGCTAATCCTTCTTATCCTGCATGCGTGACGGAAACAGGCACCTGCAAATCCTGCATGTCATCCGTGCGGCCAATGCAGGCAAACGCGGACACTCCGTGGACGTGTCCACTTACAACCTGACAAACAAGTGTATATTTCTGAAATTACAATGTAAATGAAATGAATACATGTATTCATTTTAAAATGCTACAAACGAAATGAAAGCCTGGCTTCCAAACGACCTCTTACAGTTATCATTGCCATCTTTTAGTTTGTGGAGTAAATTTAATAGAAATAAGCAGCAAATGGATGGCAATTGACAAATAATCCATCTTAACCGCCGATTAAATACATGTGAGGATTATGACTGAGCCAAAGCTGATAAAGAGAATACTCTTCAGAAACAGGGAGCAAATGGATGAATCTTGACAAGAAATCAATCTTGACCCAGGATTAAATATATCTGAGGATTATGACTAACCCTAAGCTGAATACTGATAACTACGATACACATGCACATGGTAGATCGAAGTATGTGAACGAACCATTAGCACACAGACAAATTCAAATCAATTGGACTTTTGAGGAGTAACAAAGGAAAGAAGTCGCAGAAAGACGAGAACTAATACATACTTGGCACCAATACAAATCCATGGTACATATAAATGGCTGATCATTTTCTCCTAGCCCGGCAATAATTGGCTGGCAGAAGTATGGCCCAAACCTACATAAAACAGTTTGCAAGCAAAAGGAGACAAAGCTCTAAATACATATATAACATAACATATTGTGGGACCAATAGAGGGATGGTGCACAATATCAAATTACGACCTCACGGATGACAAAAGAAAGGTCATAAAATGCTTGTCTCAACTACTGGCATAGAGTATAAGTTTTTTAGGTGGACAACTGAATTACCATAATCGGCAAAAGGAAGGAAAGCATAAAACAAATCGCCCAGAGAAGTGAAATTAACCTTTTTCAGATTCTTTTTTAGATAACAGACATGAAATGCCCGACTTTAAATTAATGAAGCCACGAGGTTCACAAGCGCTATTACATGCTGCAGCATACAGCTTAGCCGAGATAAGATCAAAGAACTAGAGTACCCCTACTCCAGAAGCTAGAAAGCATGGGGTCGGCCTCCCCGAAAAACAAACCGATCTAAGGACACTAAGGAGCTTGTAGGACAACTGAATTTCAACATATTCTTTAACTGTAGAATAGGAATTGATACTACATATTTTTCATACAGGAGGAATACATGGTGATGCTTATTCGATTCATATTCCAAAAGAAATTGTAATCCGTCAGAAATTGTAATGGTGGGATCTCGGGGGGAAATTGTAATCCGTCAGAAACCACAAAAAACTCCAACTAATCTAGTCAATTCTGCAAGCAACTAATCTAGTTCAGTGTTGTTGGGGTAAACTCATCCATAAATACCCCTCAAGTGCAACTCATCCTATTGGATGCCTCCAACTAAAGTCGGTTTTTCCTGCAACTAATGTCAGTTCTGACTACAACTAATCGAGTTTCGTGTTGTCGGGCTAAACTCATCTATAGGATACCCCTCAACTGCAAATCAGCCATCCTATAGGATGCCTGCAACTAATGTCAGTTCTATGTCGGGCTGAACTCATCCATAGGGATAACCCTCAAACTACAACTCATCCTATATGGTGACCTGCAACAAATGTCAGTTCTTCCACTAATGTCAGTTCCTCCTGTAACTAATGCATGAAAAGGCAACTTAAGAGGGAACAATAAAGAAACTTAATAAAAATGGGACAAGCAACTAATCCCTGGTTAAAGCAACTACATATTCACTGCAAAACAACTACATATAGTGTGTGCAGAAACTTGTAACATGCTAAAAAGCAACTAAATGCACACTGTAAAATAACATGTTGTGCATCCAGCAACTTGGAACATGCTCAAAAAAGCAACTAATTGTGCACTCTGAAACAATAACGTACTCCCTCCGTCCAGAAATGTAAGACGTTGGGAGAATATTTCCGACCAGGTGAAAACAGGAAAAAAGACAACATTGCCCTTACTAGATTTTGAATCGGTACCTTCCTAGATTTAGAATCGCTCTTCCCAGATCGAGGCGCCCTCCGTCGATCGCCCTTCGCCCTCCGCCGGTGACTCCACCTCGCGCCCAGGCCTCCACGATCCCTCGCCCAGGAGGCGCACTGAGAAGGGATCCCCGGGTCGTCGCGCTTCTCCCCCTCCCCAGGTCGCTAGTGCTCCTCCTGGCCTCCAGACCTGGGCTCTGCTTCTCCTCCCCAGGTTATCGCTTGGTCCCCTCGATCCCCAGGTCGCTAGGATCCCCAGCACGCACAGCTCCGCTCGATCCTCTTCCTCGCTGCCCAGGAGCACTTGGTTGCTGCTTCTCGATCCTCTTCCAAGATCGCCTCGATCGATCTCCAGCACGACAGCTCCGCTCCAGTTGCTCCAGGCTCCTGCCGCTGACAAATTGTTGCTGCTCGCCTCCGCAATGTCCGTCTCTGGCTCCGGCCAAACAACCCTGCAACATCACTGAAAAAACAAGATAAGTGGCCTGCCATCTAAGGAGTACACACCATGGCAGCATTTATGTTCGACCTCAATAACACTCCACCTTTGTTGGATCTCAATTGCACTCCACCAGTCAGCTGCACTCCACCTACAGGAGGTTATGCTCCAGACCAAGATGCAGGTAGAACCCATTGGTTATCGCTACCTTTAGTTCTTCAATTTCTGTCCAAAGCACCAAAAAAGTTTAAGCAAAATCACTGTTACAGTTGTTTGGCTTCATACAAAAGCTTTTATTGTCAGGCTAGTAGTTGTTTAAATCATGAACTTGTATTTGCATTTTCTGTAAAGCATTTCCTGTTCAAGGCAACACAAATAAGTGCTATCTGCTATCTGTGGGTTTTCTTTTCTTATTACTGGAGTAGTAACAAAGTGGAATCTATGGTCACTTCCATCTGCTCTCAGCTGGTTTTCTTTTCTTATTACTGTACTTTAGAGCATGCATCATACACAAGCACTTTAAAAGATTCCCAGAACAGCAAAACAATGTGTAACTCATGCCTACAATTCTATAAAAATACAAATTCAATAGATCCTATTATTTGTCAGTCAAATAATTGAATCTATTGGTGATGAAGGTAGTGGTTTGTGATTGACATCCCTGTGATACATAGATGTACATGTTTAAGAATTATAACTAAATAAATAAATAACTCGTGTCAAATGAAGAGATAAATATAGAAGTTTGTGTCAATTCTGAAATTCTATACAATGGTTATTTGTTAGATTATTTGCTTGTCTTGTCGTGATGAAGTGGTATGTGTTGCAATGGTAGGTGAATTAGCACCTAGCTTAGTTGTTCTTTATTGAGCCGAGAGCGGGTATGTAGGCAGGTAGGTGCATAGCTAAAGATGGCGGGCAATGAAAAGACCTGCAATGCTACGACGGGCGGGCCACACGGAAGCAAGCACAAGCAAAAGTCGTAAGCAACACAAGCACAAGGAAGCAAAAGCAAGCACAAGTACCTACTCCTTGTTAACTGAATTTGTTGCAAGCAAGCAGTGGAAACAAGCTACTGAAATTTCTACCTATTGACCAAGCATTCAACTGATGTATATGACTTGCACTTTTGTTCAGAAACATGCATAAGTAAACAGTTACATGCATAAGTAACCTTGAATTGTTTGTTTCTTTCTGTGCCGTGCGTGAGGATGCAACTTGAAAAATAAACAAGAAGTGCATGTTCTGACAACATTAGCAATTCACTGCATTTTATTTACTGTAGAGTGACACGTTCATAACAAATAAAACATTGTACTGACAGACTGCATGAGACATCACCGGTAAAGAAACTTAGAGTAGTGCAGATTACCATGCATCTCATGGCTGAATTGGTACTCCGGTGCACATTATCATCCTCTTCTACACAAACAACTTCTTTCTGAACTGAACCGAGTCCAACATCGCTGCTTGTTTCACTGCCTGCGAAAAGATATTGACCAAATTAGGAGTAATCGAATTGTAGATATTCAGGAGCTTGTGAGCAAAGAGGCAAGAATAGGCACACTCCTTGCAAAAAAACTTGAGTAGCAAAATTCATTACATCTCAGAGATTCTTATAATTGACATAACATAGTAGGAGTAATAAGCAAAATTTGACATCAAATTATTCAGAAAGATGACAGTAAGGTCATGGAGTACTAATCAAATTATTCACCATAGTTGATCAAACAGGCAATCTGTGCAACTGTATATACTGCAGTCAGTTTCACTAGTAAAGAAGGAAAAGGAGATTCTTCGCAAAATCAATTACTCATTAACTGCAACAATGCAATACAAGCGATCCAGTTCATTTGCAAGACAAGTACACAAGCTATGCCATGACAAGAAGTACAAAGTGAAGAATGAATAGGCTGCACATAACTCATTAACTATGTGTAGAAGATTATGTTATTCATTTATTACTAAACTTGCAATTAATTAGTATACTTTCCTGAACAAAAAAGTGAATTTATATAGCACGTACCTCGCCGCGATACCAAGGGAGGCCCTGGTCACCAAATCAAGCCATATCACAAACACCTGTTCTAAATGAACATCAGATGATGCCACATTCACTTAGTTGCTCCGAGTGACTTAAAGCAAGCACTACTAACAAAACAGTTAACAGCTGCAGATTCTGCATGGTTGCTTACAGCATATGGGACACCATACAGTTTGAGCACCGGCATCGGTCCGAACACATACACCATTGCGATGAGGAGCGCAATCACCGTGAACCAACAAGTGGTCGAGATGATCACATCACGCCTCTCGTTGGGGGTGAACAGATCGCTGCTCGGGTTGAAGTGCGAGCTGTTCTTTCCGGGGCTTCTGTACCACTGCAAACATTAAAGCATTGGAGAAGTCAGATTGAGTGCAGTTTTCAGTTGAGACTTGAGGATTCAGAGCACAATGATTCTTACAAGGTAGACAGGGAAAGCCAGGAGCAGGTATGGTAGTGAGAACAACCAAGACATCTAGAAAAAGAAATAGAAAAAGAAATAGCCCACCAAAATATCGATATTCAGCAGCAGCAGCCACTGGCGCCCACCAAACTACAACTGCAAAATAATGAGTCAGGAGATCAAAAACCAGAATAAGAACAAAAACTGAACACTCAAACTCCCAAATGTACCGTACCTGCACCCAGAAGAACAGGTGACGCCAACCGAACAGAAGCATGCCAATAACCTGTAAAAAAACAATAATAACCTCATGCAAAACCAGAAACTACCGTGCAGTCAAAAGAAAAACAAGAGAATCAAGCACTGAACCCCAAACAACAAAAGTGAAACAAAAAGAGCTAAGCTACATCTGGCCTCAGATTTTATTCTGCACAAGGCTCTACCAGCCGATGAGTTTCAGATGGATTCATGCACATATCCTTTGCACCAGAAAAGAACATCCAGGAAAAAAGAAGG
Source organism: Lolium rigidum (assembly GCF_022539505.1). Taxonomy (NCBI): domain Eukaryota; kingdom Viridiplantae; phylum Streptophyta; class Magnoliopsida; order Poales; family Poaceae; genus Lolium; species Lolium rigidum. The sequence goes on from NC_061509.1 coordinate 60,216,944, forward strand.
CCTTAGATTAATTCATATATATCATTTGCGTCTATATCATTTGCGTCGAAGAGACCATGCAAAAAATTGATCCGCCTCAGATTGATTGCTTTTAATCATTTGAACCAAGTAAAGTCGAAAGAGAAACAAATTCCTGATGTGTCTGCCTTGTGGATTTTACACTTTCAGCAAAAGGAGCATCAGGTGGCAAAAAACAATAAAACCAAAAGGTAAATATGGTGCATCAGTGCATACTGCTGCAGTGGTCAATTTGCAACAGCTGAACCAGAATATATCATCATTGGCCAGAAATCCTAAACTAGCTCAATTTGAAGAAAACTAGTGCAGATTACTGTCTGACAGTGAATGGCTGAGAAAACTGCAAGGAGAACATACTGATGTTAGTAATGACATTTGTAACATGCAGTTATAAACAGTAAAAATGGCATGCCTTGATTCTTTGTAAAAATGTGTATACTAATCAAGTTAAGGGCTATATTTTTTATTTTTTTGGCAAGTTGAGTGTTTTTTATATACTAGCTTTAGTTATTTTATATTACTACTATAAGCTATGGAAGAGAGGGGGAGGGAGCAATGTCACCGTTAGAGTTGAACTCTGTTGTTGCTCCACGGCCTCCAGACCCAATTCCGAACCACTTCTCGGTTAGTTTCTTCATAGTATAATCCTTAAGCTCGCAAAAGCTCTCCGCCCAGCCAACTGGTTCAACAGGATCAACTCCCAGCCCGGGGCCCGGTCATGGGATTGCAAGTTAACGGGATCTGTCCAATCTGCCACGTATGCTGACACGCGTCGTTTGAACTTCGATTTGAATTCTGTCCAAGCTTGATATTTGTAGTGGTTTATGCGAACCAAAGTGGTCCACACTTTCTCGAAACCAGGCTTTAGTATAAAATGGTGTACAGAATTTGCAAGCGAATCTGCCACCGCGTCAAGGCGGACCAATGATTTGTGACGCTCAGCTCTCGTCAGCCGGCAGGTGTAGCCTTGGCACACCCCTTCAAGCGGATGTGCTGTTTGGCCAGAGGGACCAAAATCGTAGCAGGGGAGGAATATTTGGCCAACCTCCGGATCAACCGAGACAACCGATTCAAGTAACGATTTGGAAGGCTTCTCAACCTTATCCCAGTTTGGTGAAAAGATGAATTCATCTACGTCCATGAATGACATCCATTCGCAGGAAGGTTGATTCGAGGCTGCGCAATGAGAAAGCCCTGCTTCCTGCGTTTTCGTCCAGGGCCAGGCCACGGTGGAGATATCAATGCCAGCAGAGCTCAAACTCGAGACCTGGCCTGCTAGGTCATCCTCGCTTGCATTGTCGTATAGGAAGAACTTCTCAACACCGACTGCAGCATGGTACCTCACCCATTCAGGCAGAAACTTGGCGACATTTCGAACCATGGTGCAGGCACAGATCGATTTCCTTTCACGTGTCACAGGCAAGGCAGTGTTTTGTGGATTGTAGGTGGCAAGTGAGGGTAAAGGCTCCTGGCCGTTGAGGGCTACTGTGACATGGAGGTTGCTGGAATTGAAAGGAGCCGGTGGAGGGGGGCACCTGATCACCTGCTGGGCTGAAGTGGTGGCGGGGGAGGAGGCCACCGTGCCATCGGAGTCTCTGGTGTAGATGCACTGGATGTTGGAAGTGGCAGTCTTGATGACCCCTTGGCGGCTGTTCGTGCCCTTGGCGAAGAGGAGAAGATCGCCTCCGGGGAGAGGGGCGGAATCAAACACGAGACTGTCGTTCCAATTGAGCAACTTGTGGAAATCCGCGGCAGGGGCAGGGGCAGTGGCAGGGGGAGCAGCCGAGGAGGAGTAAGGGGAAGATGAAAGCAGCAGGGGTGGTGGTTGGAGCGGCTGCTCTGAGCCGGGCAGGGGGCAGAGGTAGGCGTGGCGCCCGGGCCCCGGCAGCCTCCCGAGCGCGCGCGCCGGGGAGGACGCCCCACCCTGGAAGACGCACATGGCGTTCCCCACGGCAGGGTCAGCGGACAGGACGAGAACCTCCCGGTCCGGGAGGAGGACGGCATCCTCCCGGAGTTGCGGCGGGGAGTGGTGGCGGTTGGGCAACAGGCGCCGCGCGAAGGACAGATCGGCCTCTGAGGTCTGGCGCGGCATCGACATTAGGGTTTCCGGCGGCGGCGGCCCCGGCGACCGGAAGAGCTGGTCCTGGTGCTGCGACCAAGTACCGCCGCCGAGGCCGATGCTGGAGGAGTGGGCGCCGAAAAAGAGCAGCGCGCCCACCGAAGCTGCGCCGACGCAGGTGAGGAGGCGCTTGCGGTTGCGGCGGCGACGACTCGGCATGGCGGCGGGCTGCGGCTTTGCGAACGGCGGCGGGCGGCGGGCGGCGGGCGGCGGGTCGAGGAAAGCTGGGCGTTTTCGCTCGCGCGCGGGGCGGGGAGTTGTGGTGCTTTTCGTGCGCTGTGTTGCTCGGGAATCAGAGACAGAGTTTGGATCTGGTTCCCGGAATTTCCCTCTGAGAATATATGGACCTGAATTGGAATTGGAATCGAAATCGAATTGGTTGCTTTACTTTCACGCAACGAAACCCGTCCAAATTGGGGTCGGTTCAAATCAATTGGAAATCGAATCGGTCGCGTTACTTTGACGCAACGAAGCCCCCGGAAAGATACGTCCCGATACGCACCAAATTAAGCTAGATCGGAAAGGAAAGCTAGTGGAATGCTTGATTGGATCGGGGTACGCACCGGATACAGGCGAGTAGATGGCGAAGAGGTTGGCGAGGCATCCGCCGGCGAGGAGGCCGAGGCCGAGCTTCTTGGGCTCGATCTTCATGAGCCGCGGCGGTAGCCTCCGGTCGCCGGCCCCGCCCGGGAGCTTGGACGGCCGCGAGTACGCCGTCGACGACATCTCAGAGCTAGGGAGCAAATGCGGGGGTCAAAGCAGAAGAGAGAGAGTTGTGTGTGTCTCCGTGGTAGAGAAGCAGCTGAGGAAAGTGGGGTGAAGTGACGAGAGAAAGGAGAAGAAGAGCGACACAGCTGCGCGTTGCTCCAAGTCCTGAGCTCGTTCTAGCCTTACGCGGTGCTCCATCTTATCTAACGTTGGATCAAGATCATGCGGTGCGGCGGATTCCAACCGGGACCACGCGCACGTGCCACCGCTTAAATCACATCACGACTCCTCTCCTCTACCCACTCCCCATCCCCACCCGGAAAAAATCCCCACCCGCAGTCCTGCACCCTCTCCACCATGGTCTCGAACCCAAGCGGCGAGATGGATTGGACCCCATCGAGTGGATCCTGGTAGGCGGAGGAGGAAGGAGAGGTGCTGGTGGTGCGGACCGCACGTCGCCCGCGCTCCCAAGGCGTAGGGCGGCGGCCATGGCGTTGGTGCGGCTACGGGGGAGGGAGGCACGGGCAGGCGGCCGGCGACGGAGGTGAAGGGCGGCGCCCTTGGAGGACGTGGTGGTGCGGATGGGGGGATCAAATGCCCGTGCTCAAGAGGGGAGAGGCGGCGGCCATGGCGGCGGCGGCCATGGCGGCGGCGGGGTAGTCGGTAGCGGATGGGGATCACGGGGCCATCGCGCCCGTCCTCTGCCTTGCCCGCAACGGAGAACGGAGAGGAGCACGTGCTCATGTCGGCACATCAACGGCATGTGGGAGGGCCGCAAGCGCAAGGAGGTCGCCCCTCCCTTTGCTACGCATGGGCCGCGCGAGCTTGATAGCCTGGACGCTCGGTGGCCGGCGGTAATGCAGGCGTGGTGCAGCTGGCTTCTGATGGATTTGTTTTCATCGAGTGAAACGGCGGCTCCGGCAATCGGCGGTGTGTTCGCGCGCAGGTAAATTCTCGATCAACCTCCGGTTTCTGTATTTCATTGAGATGTGAACAGAGATCCGTTTTGGTCTTCATTTGTCTACAGGAATTTTAAGGATTTATGGGCGCTGCTTATCCACCAGATTCTTCTCCGTATGCAAGGATGTAAGAATAGTGCAATTTTCCCCAATTCTGTCTAATATTTTGCAATTGGATGTACTTTCCGACCTTTTTTTACATCCAAGAAATGGTAAAAGTCTGAGATATATTTTTTCTGCAACTATGGATAAAACGTATGTATCTGGATGTAATTTTTGTCATTTTTCTACATCCAGAATGCTGAATGGATCAAGGTGTAAAACACTTATGTTGTGATCCCATTATTTTTGGTGCTTCTAGATGTAATTTTAACTTTTTTCTACATCCATTGCTGCAACATTTACATCTCAATTAGATCATAAACTACTCTCTGGTATTTGTTGTTTTTATAAGGGATGTATTTTCTTAGAAACTGGATGGAGTTTGCCCACGCAAGGAAGACACCAAAGAAGAATTTAGTAAATTTCCCGTCTCGCGAAAGATTTTTCTCCATATTTTGTTTTATTATTTTAGTAGTAGTATAAAATATTTTTTGGCTCATGGGGATGGAGAAGGCGTGGAAAGTACCGGGACCGGGGGGACCAGAGACGTAATTGCTGCTCTTTTTTTAATGCGCAGCGAAAGTGGGTTTTCTCACACTCTGACCGAAAGTTTCTGTTTTAGGAACATGCCGGAACCCAGTGCACGTGACTTTCTATTTTTAGGAGGGACACTCCCTAAGACTAACGGGTAACCGGGCACTATGTAGCCACGTCCTTTGTTTTAGGCCTGCCTACCAAACAATACGTGTACCAACTTTTTCTCACTCCTTCTCGGCAACAAACAACCATTTGACTGTTTCCTTTTTTTTTCTTCAACAAGAAATAATTCAATCTTATGCAATATAAAAAAGAGTCGTTTGAAGCGGATGGCATGTTACTGTTAACAGTGTTATGGCCCTGAAAATAACGTTTTCCATTTCAATATTTGCCATAAACGTCAGGTGAATGAGAGGACAACTTGTGGGAATGGGCGCGGCGGCACGCCACGCCGACAGTATAATACGTTCATATTGTCAGTAATGTCATATCAATTTTTGTAAGACATATCTAGCGAACCTTATTGATGTTGTTAATAATCAGCAGTGGCTTGCTGGATTGCATACATTTTACAACATAAAACTGAGATATACATATGCTTTTAGCAAAGTGTACAATGGTTTGGTTAAAGAAAAAACACGTGTACTATTTTATACAAAATGTGAGACCGCCTAGTTTTTCCGGTCAGCCAGCCTGCTCTTCTCTCGGGTGAGCCAAGAAAACCATGGTTGAACGTCCAAAAATATGACCACATCTACAGGTACATTACAGGTCATGTGCGATCTAATCTTATTGCACTTGCATTTTGCATAAGAGCAACCAATCACTTGAAAGAAGCTCTACATTGAAGATTGGAAGGTCTCACTGCAGATGTATGTTTCTTTTTCTGGAACAGCTAATGAAAGTATAAAGTTAATGTGTGATCTTTTAAGCTATTATTACATACAGATAGAACATATTCACCATTTCTAGAATAAGAACACGGCAGAAGTACTATCCAATCTTTACCTCTTCCAAGATCATACATTAACTTCTATGTAAGAATAATCATATCCGTCAGATGTGGAGACTGAAGCACCCGCAGTTAACGAAGGCAGAATGTGCAAGAGCTATCCAGTTCCTTGGTCTGACAGAAGAAAACACATAACCTGCAACAACACCAACATATGTTCGCATGAAACTCACTTAGTTTATTAACACTACAAAAGAATAATAAGTTATTGGGTATTGCTAAGATAAAGAAGCAGGCGAACCAGCCGGAACCCTCTCCAAAGCTGGAGCAAGTTGCCTTCCAAAAGGATTTAGTACTTATGAAATAAATTCAACCTAAAAGACCAGCCCAAATAGGATATCCAATGTAGAAACAAATTTGTATCTCTTTCCACTTTTTACATTACATGAATCTAATTGCACTTTGTATGATCAAAAGATTATAAAACTCAAAGATCAAATTTTGGTGGATAATGTGATAACACTCGACCATGCTACCAAGAAAAGGAAGCTAAATTAAGCATGGGACTTAACCTTATCGTGTTCATCCAACTTCTGTAACATCACCTTCATGCTCTACCTCTGACCCAATTCAAGTCCTCTAGTTCAGTTGTATGTCACACAAAAAAAAAAGGAAAACCAAGAGGCACAAACTAAGGGAAGTTTGCTTGGGTTTCTCAGAGAAAAGTTCTATGCAATCACTGCTGGCCTAAAAAAGAGTGGGACTTCCTAATCTGCAGCGTGCTTCGTTCTGGACACAAAAATAAGAACACCAAGTCAGATTACCTACTGTGGTAAACTGGGAACTATTTGGTAACATCATGATATCTGCGGTACTTGAATTCATGGTATTAAAATATTTGGAAATAGCATAAAATTACACTAAACTGGATTATGCTTTCTAGTACCAGTTCTCAGAACCAAGAAGATTTTAGCGAAAGAGACGTGCGAGGAGGCATGGATCTGATAGTGCCATCTTAATGTTAGTGACACGACACAAAAATACATATCTTGGTATATTTATTAGTGAAATATAACAAGAGTGTATTCAGCATCGCACTTTACCAGATAACTGCATTTCTCCCACTTCAGTAAATTAGAAGAGCATACAATTTGAGCAAAGAGAAAGACTATAAATGCCAAGTACTTGCTAGCAGATGGAGAATAGAGAATGGAAATTAATGGACCAATTGGACCTTAGAAGAGCATACGATTTGAGCAAAGAGAAAGACTATAAATGCCAAGTACTTGCTAGCAGATGGAGAATAGAGAATGGAAATTAATGGATCAATTGGACCTATCTAGCTGAAGTTCAATCTATACAAATACTACCTTGTTGTCAACAATGGCCATATTCTGAAACTTAGTGAAAATGTCACTCATAGTTTTTTTTTCTCTTATATACATGATAAATTCAGATACGAAGTTAATTAGTACATTACAACATTTGTTATTTACAAACATGAAACCCTAGTAACCTTACCCAAAAACAAAACCATGAGGGGTTGGCACTGCTCCACAGAGCTTCAAGGCCAATCAATTGTACATTCAACAACCATCATTTTCTCTCTGATTCTCTGCCTTGTTGAATTCTGCAGATAGCTATTAGAACACAATTGGGCATATCAGTACAACAACAACAACCAAGACTTCATATCAGTATTCATCTAAAAAAATGAATATTAGTACTATGGTATGAGTAACTGAGAGTTTTTATTGCATATTCGCCTGAAAAATAATAAAAGTAGATATCATACAATTGCCTCAATTTCCATACTTTCTGTAATGGGAGGAGGGAGGACAGTTTATTTATCTTTTCTTCACTGTATATAAACCTAAGAGTAAGATTACAAATTCATCAATGTCTCGTTAACTTTTGAAATAAATTATGCCACTTACAAACTGAAAATAGACATAGGTTGGTCATAGTTATTACATAGAAAGATCTGCAAATGAAATTAGGGTTGGTGGCATCAATTATGCAGTCCTCAGTTGAAGGATAATTCCAACAAATAAAAGTGATCGCACATAAACACACACAATTTATAGTGCATTAGTGAAGCAGCAATGCACTGTCATGTAAGATTACTCTGAGCAACATGAAAAAATTCGAATGCAGAACATGGGATCCAAGTTCCACTCACCTGATAATTAGTGGGCGGAGCTTGCAGGTCATGGAAGCTGGGGCAGACCTTAACTTCTGCTGCGTTAGTGAAAGTTTGCCCAAAAAACCACAGCCATTGAACAATTAACTCAATGGACACATGCCTGCAGCGGACGCCTCATAGACCAAGCCATGAAAATGCAATGATTGGGAGGAAAAAATCAACACATTGTTTGGAGGAAACAAATAAGCTAACCAATAGCTAATTGTCTGGTAATTAATGAACTCTGTGGGAGTTATATCTTAGGTTTCAGCAAAAATAAATCAATACCCAATGTTGTGCAACAATAAGTGTTAACTACACATGTAGTATGAAAATGTGTGTTCGGTACTGCACCTCGCGGTCGACCATGATGAAATCCAGTTCATACAGATTTCTAAATCTTTATATTCCTAGACGCCCATGACGCACACAAGGATCTTCCATTGATGATCTCGCTTCTAAACATAATTAACCAAAGTTTCTACATTGCCCTTGTGACCTGGACACACTGTCTGCTTTGGTAGAGGGATATATATGTGCGTGAGAGGTAGTCAAAAACTAAGAGGAACCATTAGACATATTTCTAAATAGGTCATGTAGTGTTTATTTTCTTCTACTGAGGACATACTCAATTTGTAAGATCCAAAAATGTACGAATCAGTATGAAAAATTGTAGAAGTGGAAACTCTTAATCCTACATGAATGGTATCTGTAGGACCCAGCCCCAAATTAAAGTGTTTCATTTCCCCCATAGAAAAAAATCGAAACATGAATTGTTGGATTCAAAGTAATAATATTCAGCAATCGAAACAGGGTGATCTTAAAACATGCACAAGTTTTCAGCAATAACACAAGAGAAGGGCAGTTGCAAATTACCTCGACCCGGGATTAGGTTGGCCGCCGAGCCCAGAAGTGAGAGGCTGCCAGCCACCGAGCTCACCCAGGCCAGGAGCAGCCACATGTTGGTCTCCACTCTGGGGGGAGATCGCGCTGCCGAGGCTGCCACCCGCACACCGAGTAGTAGGACTGAAGCAAAATACAGAGCATTCTGTATGTCAGATAAGTGGTGCATATATTGACACACATGAGTTATGAATTATGACTTGGAAAAGAAATGTTCAACTGTTAATGTTCTTTCTAACGATTGGCCGGTCCGAAAGAAGTTCTGGACCTGACAGTGTTGCTACCAATCTATAATAGCTTCAGACTTGATAACACAGCCAATCCAAGCTAAATTATAGCACCTGACAGTGGGGTATGCTTTTTAAGCAATGGGGAGGGACAAGAACTAACCAGTAGGGATATTCGACGCCACGCTAGAGAGGAAAACGATCCCCAACAAAAGGATGACTACCCGGTCAGCGTGTTGATGCGCTCATAGGGCTCCATGAAGGCATGAACTCCCAGAATGCGCTGGTAGTGCCGGTCTTATTGAAGCCGTCAGACGGTGATGAACACCCCGTAGCAGTGGGTATGAGACCTGAAATTTGTTTGCCAGCAACGCCACAGTAAGCAACAATAGGGTACAGATAAACATCACCAAACTACCATCTCTGGGATTGCAACTAACCATTGGTTAGACCGATATGTTAAGCTTTCAATCAATTTTTAACTATTATGAGATGCAACTGGTAATTGGAGTGTGGATTTTAGTGTCAGAAAGAGCACAGTGGAAAATTTGATCTGCTGTAGTACATATTCTAACTTTTTCTTTTTCTTAACATGATGTAAACAAGAGTAAAATCTGCACATGTGTGTCTAATCTTAAATTCAATTCAACTGCAGATAGAAAGATATACACCTGAAGCAGAAGCAATTGGTTAGTTATCTTCTCAAGGCATGATCGGACATTCTTGAAGTCGAGGACGATGAGCGCGAGGGGGGCGGGGCAACCGGCATGCCCACGGTGATGGCGAACACGCACATCGGGCCACCTCCTCCTTCTCCTCCACCGAGCTGTATTATTCCTACTTCCTTTCCGCACATCGGGCCCGAATTTCTGCAGAGACCAAAAAATCGCGCGCAAACGTCGCGATTTCGTGATTCGCCACAAGCTGCAGTAACGCGGCCCTGAAAAATTGGAATCAATCACCACGTATCTCGCCTCAAAATCAGGCCATGTAAGCGAGGTGGAGGCTACAAATGGTCACCTGATGATGCACTTCATCTTGGGGGTGGAGGACTTGGCGAGCTCCATGCCCCCACGGCCCCACTGCAAGGCACGGCGGGCCAGGAAGCAGCATCCCCGGCGTCGCCCGATTCTTCGCTTTCGGGGGGCAAGGGTTCGACGGGGTGGAGGGTGCCCCGCGGTTGGGGGCGGCGGGAAGACGGGGATGAGGGGAAGTAGAGCAGCCGGGTCGGATTGAGGAAGATGGGCGGCGCAGCGGCATGACGGCGGCTGCAGCGCGAGGCACTCTGCCGCCACTAGAGAGTGATATTTTCAACCCTACAACGGGATTCTTTATCTCCATATCTCTTCCTGCAATATGCCGAGGGACTGTCACGCCTTAGACAGAGGCAGCGCCACCTAGGGAGTGTGGTGGAATAAAGGTGGCGCAGAAGTGTGTGTGTGTTATGTTAACTTGTGGGTCCAATGGGCCAGCCAGGAGGCGTGTGTGGGCGTGAGTGCTGTGCGGGAGGAAATAGCACGTAACACCACTTATTGGTGAATCTTTTGCATAGAACCACAGGTTGCAGTTTGTTTTGCATAAAACACCATATTTCCTTGTAACTTTTGCAAGAAACACATAAAACATAATTAGCCTATTTGACACAGTAATTAGAGGAGTGGTTTGGTTCGACCAGTATATTCTTCTACTAACCAACGTAGGCTAAGATGAGGCGATGACCGAGGCGACCGAGATGGCGTGGGTCACGCCGGCATCTAGGCTCCGGTGGCGGTGGGTCCCCCAGGCTTGGGGTCGCGTTTTGATCCCATCAGCGAGGTTTCTGACGACGAAGACGAGATCTCGGTGGTCGAGGAAGTTGTGTGGCGCGGGCTCGACGATGTGCCGCATGTGCTGCCTCTCCGCAACGTCGACGGCCAGGGCGACGGCGAGCATCTTGATGAGTTCTGGTCCAAGATTGGGTACCCTACTGCGGCATCTAGGTCATGGGAGAGGAAGACGGCGGCCGCCACTTCGGGTGGGTAGCGAGCCCGGTCCTCGTCTCCGACTAGGACGGTGAAGCCAGCGGGGGGAGGAAGACCGACGTCATCTTCACCGCCGGTTTTCCACCTGCCCAAGCCGCCGATGAAGATGAAGGCCTGGAAAGTCCCCCTCCCTCCCAGACGGATCACGCCGCCGGTCGTGTTCGCGGACTTTGTTGACGTTGCAAGAGTTGTATCGGCAGCACGTGCGGCGGGGGATGGTCTTGGGATGCCGAGGCTCAGTTTATTAGTTCTGGAGCACCTACAGCTTTGTTGGTGCCGCTGCCGGACGCCTCGAAATCATTCTTCTTCTTTCCCATGGTGGTGCGGCGGCGCGCGGCGGTGGTGGTGGGAGTGGAGGTGTAGGCGATGGCAGGAACGATGCCGTCGACTTTCAAGGCCAGCCCCTCGCGGGAAGCGATGCCATTGAAGGCGGCGCAGAAGCCCAGCCGCCGCCCACCAGTGCGCGCGTAGAAGAGGCAGCCGCAACATTGATGGCGAAGCCTGCGACGCAGACGTGGAAGTGCTGACCGCGGAAGCGATAGTCGCGCAAGCGATTACCTCGATACAGGCTCGCTACCAGGCGGGCCCAGTGGAGAACCGAGCAGTCACTTGGGGCGTCCGCCGCGACGCATTCCAGGCGCAAATATGCGGCAGGTTTGTGTCGCTGCGGACGACTTGGTCACTTTTGCGTCGCACCGCTGGAGGGGTACCAGACGCATTTTCAGCATGCGCGGACGCAAACGGTCGCTCAACGTCCCTTTGCGTCGCCCGTTGGAGATGCCCTTACTACTACTGGGCCCAATCATCTAATTACTATGTCAACAGAGACTAATCAAGTATTATGTGTTTTTTGCAAAGATTACCAAGAAATCTAGTGTTATGTGCAAAACAAACTGCAACTTGTGGTTTTGTGCAAAAGATTCACCAACATATGGTGGTATGTGCTATTTCCTCGCTGTGCGGTTATAAGCAGCGTGTGCGTGAGGAGAAAGTCAAGTTTGAAGAAATAGATGAACAAAGTGAATTCCTCTCCTCTCTATGCTTTGGCCTATCTGTTGATTCTTTCTTCCTTTGCAAGACATATCGCATCGTAGATCCGATCGGCAATCATACCGATAGTGAGATATTACACTTGGTATCAGATTTGGGATGAATTCCTCTGGCGCGCTATCGTGGTTAAATTCCCTCTCCATATTTGGGTTTCGTAATTCCGGGGTCGGGTTGGGGTTGAGTTCTTCGATTTCGATCGGAAAGCTCGATCGCGCTAAATCCTCGCCTCGGTAGGCCCGATCCAGAAGTGGATCACCACGGCACCGTCCAAGGCATCGGCGCAGACCCGCGCGATCATCGCCGCGATGGGGGAAAAGGCGGACGAGACAGCCGCCACGTTCAAGCAGCTCCAAGCAAGTCTCGATCTGCTTCATGGCGTGGTGGGAGGGGTCGACACGAAGCAGCAGCAGCTGCGCGCGCAGCTGGACCTCCAGGCCACGGCGATCGCGGACAGCACCGTCAGGCATGAGGACACGGCGAAGATTCTGCACGCGTTGATGGTCCGCCTGAAGATCCCGGATCCAGATCCCGGCGATCCAGGGCTCCAAGACGAGGAAGAGGAGCCCGAGCGCTACGAGATCGACCCTGCGGATCACGGCAAGGCGACGCACAATTACTCGCCATGGCTCGGGAACACGCCGGGCGCGTCGACAAGTGCGGCGGGCGCGGGACCAACCGGTGGCGGTGGTGGCGGGGCTGGCGTGGGCGGCGGAAGACCAGCCAGCTCGACCGCGGAAGTGCTCCTCGACGGTGGCGGAGGTGGCGGATGAGGTGGCACGGGTGGTGGGAGAACGAGCACGCCAGGCCAGGAACAGGGCGGACGATCTCATATGCCCAAGATGTCATTTCCTCGTTTCTCCGGCGAGCATCCCCGGGTATGGCGTGATCAGTGTCTCGACTACTTTCGTGTTTTCAATATTACTCCATCCTTGTGGTATACCACTGCTTCGCTCCACCTGGAGGGCAACGCAGCAATCTGGTTACAATCTTACAAGCAACGACACACAATCAGAGGCTGGCCGCAGTTCATCACCGCAGTGGAAAATGAGTTTGGGGCAGATGACCAAAGAAAATCCATGAAATCGCTGCTGCAGTTGAGGCAAACAGAAGCAGTGCAGGCATACATAGTGGAGTTCCAGTCCTTGATGTACCAGGTACTGATGTTCAATCCTAACTATGATGAGCAGTTCTTCTTGTCGCAGTTCATCAAGGGTCTCAAATCAGAAATGCGAGCCGCAGTGGAGTCGCAGGTTCCGGAAACACTTGAGCGAGCTTTTCTCATCGCTTGAGTTCAGCAGGAGGTCCAGGATGATACACGTACCAGAGGCACCAGAACATACAACCGCCCTGAACAAGCGCAACAGAAAAGAGGTTCCTAAACCAGCTATGAAATTTGCTACAGGTGAACTGTGGAAAGATAGGCAACTCAGAGAGTACAGGAAGCTCCACAATCAGTGTTATCGATGTGGGGAACCGTACAACCCGGCTCACAAATGTGGCCACAAGCCAGCTGCCACTCTTAATGCAATTGAAGCTCCAGTGGAAGAAGAGTGTCCTATTCTCCTGTCAGAAGAAGTGCTCAACTTATTGGAACTGCAGGATGTGGCTATTGCTGAACAATTGAGTTTGTCTTTGCATGCTATGGCGGGTTCTGAAGGAGCTGAAACTCTCAGACTCAGGGCATTGGTGGGTGACCAGGCACTGATTATTCTTGTCGACTCTGGTAGCAGCAGTTCGTTCTTACATTCTCGAGCCATCGGACTGCAATTGATCGCAAGGCGATGAGACGCACCTAAGGCAAAAGTAAAAGTAGCCAATGGGGAATACATATACTCAACTCAGATTGTCCCTGAATTTACTTGGTGGTCACACGGAGCATCGTTTGTAACTCCTATGCGGGTGCTTGATTTGGGGGCATACGATGCAATTCTAGGGATGGATTGGCTCAAGAAACACAGTCCAATGAACACTGATTGGAACAAGAAGGCACTCTCATTCGATCATCAAGGCAAACAAGTGGTATTGCGAGGATTGCAATCTATCTCAGCAACTTCAGTCAAAGAGGTACCAGCGGAGCAAGTAGCCAAGTGGGTAAAAGGGCACGACATCTGGGCTATGTCAGTGGTGCATACTGAGGGTTCAGCCACGGAGATCATTTCGGCTACAGAGACACCAGAAATACAGCAGCTGTTACAAGAGTTTAACTCTGTCTTTGTAGAACCGACAACCTTGCCACCTCCTCGCGAATATGACCACGCAATTACTCTCAAGCCAGAGGCAGCTCCTTTCAATTCAAGGCCATACCGATATTCTCCTGCTCACAAGGATGAAATCGAAAAACAAGTTTCGACAATGTTGGCAGCAGGAATAATTGTACCAAGCATGTCTCCTTTCGCTTCACCTGTGCTGCTAGTGCTGAAAAAGGACGGGACATGGCGATTTTGCGTGGACTACAGAAGACTGAATGAGCTCACGGTTAAAAATGTGTTTCCCATGCCGGTAATTGATGAGCTGCTTGACGAATTGGGGGGCGCTGCAGTCTTTTCCAAGTTAGATCTGCGAGCAGGATACCACCAGATTCGCACGCTTCCTGCTGATGAGGCTAAAACGGCGTTCAAAACTCATTTGGGACATTACCAATTCAGGGTGATGCCTTTTGGGCTGTGCAATGCACTAGCCACCTTTCAATGTGTCATGAACAGTGTGCTGAAGCCGTGTTTGCGCCGATTTGTTCTTGTTTTTATGGACGAAATTCTGGTGTATAGCAAAACAATGGGAGACCACGTGGAACATCTCAGGGAAGTACTGGCACTACTTCAAGAGCAGCAACTGTTTGTGAAAGCAAGCAAATGTTCGTTTGTGTGTTCCACTCTGGAGTATTTAGGCCATATCATATCAGCACAAGGGGTGGCTACTGATCCAAACAAGACCCAGGCAATGAAAGATTGGCCTCAACCGACAAATGTGACAGAGTTGAGGGGGTTCTTGGGATTAACAGGCTACTACCGCAAATTTGTGCGAAACTACGGCATTATTGCCAGGCCTCTCACCAACTTATTGAAGAAACACAAAGAGTTCATCTGGGATGCCATTGCAGAGGAAGCCTTCGCAGCTCTCAAGGAGGCAATGATGACAACACCTGTTCTCCAATTGCCAGATTTCTCAAAAACTTTTGTGGTGGAAACAGATGCTTGTGGCACTGGGATCGGCGCAGTTTTGATGCAAGATGGCCACCCTCTAGCGTTCCTTATCAAACCGTTGAGCAAGCTCCATCTACAACTCTCAATATACGAGAAAGAATTCCTTGCACTCCTTATGGCAGTTGACCGTTGGCGCCCTTATTTACAGCGAGAAGAATTCATTATCAAGAGTGACCATCACAGCTTGTGCTTCCTGGAGGACCAAAATCTGCAGTCTCCACTGCAACGCAAAGCGATGGCCAGACTCATGGGACTTCAATTTCGTATACAGTACAAGAAAGGAGCAGAGAACCATGCGGCATATTGTTTGTCCCGGGTGGGTCACATGCTAGCTCTCCAAAGCTGCTCAGAGGTACAACCAGCCTGGATTCAGGAGGTCATCAACACCTATGCAACTGACCCTGATGCACAAACGAAACTGGCTGCTCTAGCAGTGCTCAGCCCAGACGACCAAGGGTTTGAGTTGGCGCAAGGAGTTATCAAAGTACATGGCCGCATCTAGGTGGGTGCTAATTCGGCACTCCAAACGAAGCTGATCACAGCGATGCATTCTAGTGCTGTAGGCGGTCACTCGGGTACTCAAGCCACCTATCAGAGGATCAAGAGGCTTTTTGCGTGGAAGGGACTGAAAGCAGCGGTGGCTGAATTTGTGAAGCAGTGCAGTGTGTGTCAACATGCCAAACACACCACAACACATCCTCAGGGCTTGCTCCAACCTCTTCCTGTGCCAGACGGAGCTTGGCGAGATATCACAATGGATTTCATCGAAGGCTTGCCAATGTCTGACGGAACAGATGTTATACTGGTCGTCGTCGACAGATTCACCAAAGTGGCCCATTTCCTCCCACTGAAACACCCATACACAACACCAAAAGTGGCTCGAGTGTTTGTGGATGGCATTGTGAAATTACATGGCATGCCCAGGTCAATCACATCTGATAGAGACACCATTTTCACCAGCAATTTTTGGAAGCAGCTGTTCCAGTCCCTGGGAACGAAATTGAACTACACAACGGCATACCATCCGCAAACAGATGGGCAGAGTGAAAGGGTGAACCAGTGTCTCGAAATGTTCTTACGCTGCATGGTACAAGAAGACCCAAAACAGTGGAGAAGATGGTTGCCCCTGGCGGAGTTCTGGTACAATGCCACCGTGCACTCCTCCATCGGCTGTTCTCCATTCAAGGCCTTGTATGGACATGAGCCCAATCTGGGTGCAATGCCAGAACTGGGTTCCGCTCTCCACCCTACAGTCGAGGGAGTAATCATGGAACGAGCACAACAGATAGAATCTCTGAAGAAACATTTATCTGCAGCGCAGCTGCGGATGAAAACGTTCGCTGACAGGAATCGCACAGAGAAGCAGTTCCAAGTAGGCGACAATGTGCTGCTGAAACTGCAACCTTATGCTCAAGCTACGGTGATCAACAGACCGTTCCCAAAGCTGGCCTACAAATATTTTGGTCCATATAAGATACTTGACAAGGTTGGGCAAGTTTCATATCGCCTGGAGCTCCCAGAAGGCACCAAGGTACACATGTCTTCCATGTGTCCCAGATAAAGGAATTTCGTCCCGATTACACTCCTGTGTTTCGAGAGTTGCCCAAGCTACCTCTGTTGGACTCCGTCGACACAACTCCAGAGAAGATCCTAGATCGTCGCCTGGTAAAGAAGGGTAATGCAGCTCTGCCACAAGTGTTGATCAAATGGAAACATTTACCGGAGGACACAACAACTTGGGAAGATTGGAACACTTTGAAGGCGCGTTGTCCTGATGTACTTACTTGGGGACAAGCAAGTTCTCCTGAGGAGGAGCCTGTCATGCCTTAGACAGAGGCAGCGCCACCTAGGGAGTGTAGTGGAATAAAGGTGGCGCAGAAGGGTGTGTGTGTTAAGTTAACTTGTGGGTCCAGTGGGCCAGCCAGGAGGCGTGTGTGGGCGTGAGTGCTGTGCGGTTATAAGCAGCGTGTGCGTGAGGAGAAAGTCAAGTTTGAAGAAATAGATGAACAAAGCGAATTCCTCTCCTCTCTATGCTTTGGCCTATCTGTTGATTCTTTCTTCCTTTGCAAGACATATCGCATCGTAGATCCGATTGGCAATCATACCGATAGTGAGATATTACAGGGACACACTAGATTATTACAACAAACCTAGCTTAGAGGAGAATTGTAGGAGGTTTCGTGTATGTCGCAAATCGCGATGAACCTAATGTTTCCACCTTGCCCTTTGCAGATGACTCACTTATCCTCATGCATGAAAGTATCGAGAACGAGAACTATGTGAAGAATATTCTGGATCAATATTGTCTAGCTTCGGGGCAGTTGGTTAGTAGAGAGAAATCAAGTGTTTTTTCAGCGCCAATACACATGTGGGTAGAAGGGCGAAAATTTGCACAGCTGAATATTATGACGGAGTGCCTTAGATACAAGTACTTAGGGCATCACCCAAACGGACATGCTCGCCGTCCGTTTTGGGCCGTTTGGGTGCCCGCGGACGGAGCCCCCTGTCGGCGCGTCCGTTTGGGTCGCGCGCTGCGTCCAACGCGGCAGATTTGGGTCACGGCGTCGTATAGTAGGTATTTGCTTCTAAATTCACTATAACAGAGCCCCTATTTCTCGGAACCGGAAAAAACGAGTTCAGTCTCCCGAAAAACCATTTGGTTGCGGATTTAGCGACGGCGCAGAACAGAAACCGAAAACTTGAACCAAACTCGGTGAAATCAAACGTCGCGGGAAATCGAAATTTGCGATCGCACTCGAGTTCATCGAATCAAGCTGAATTCATTCATAATATTTACTATACTAGGGCAAAATACATGCATATTTCACCTACATTACGAACTAGGGACCTAATTAAACTAGATTTAGTCCCCGGAGTGACTAAACTGTCACCGGGGCGCTAATGTCGCCGGGGGAGGGTTTTTGCTCGCCGGGTCTTCCTACACGACGACGACCGCCGCCACCTCGACGACCGCCGCCTCGGAGGTGCTCCCGCACGCTAGAGGCGACCCGATGGCGTCGTCGTTGTCGCCGTGCGGTGGCAGCGCCGGCAGAGGAGGGCTGCACGCGCCGGCGGGGGGGTGGGGGGTCCGCTTCTCCTTCCGGTGCCTCCTCCGCGCGCGCTTGCAGGTACGCCATCATCTTCGGCCACTTCCGGCCGGCCCGCTTCCACGCGCCGTTGGAGCGTCTACGCCTGACGAGCTCCGGCGACGTCCGTGCACCCGGCGGACGCCGAGTTGACCTACCGGCGCCGGATCGGCCACCTCCCCTACCCACGTGTCTTGCGCGCGCCATTCCGGACGGAGGGGAGCTGGCCGAAGCGGCGGAGCGGCGGAGGGGAGTAGGGTTTACGAACCGAACTCCCCTCCGCGAACCCTTTTAATAGGGGTCGTGCGGGGAGTTTCTTGGGCCCCTGAACTTCCAGTTCGGGCCGGCCCATGTTTACGGGCTCTGATCTGCGCGCGTTTCAGCCCGAACCCGTAAATCCGCCGGAAAAGTTCGGTTCCGGCGGGATTTACGGGCTCTGTTAGAGATGCGCTTAGGCCTCCCAGGGATGGTGGGGATGGACCGAAGTGACTGCTTTCAATTTCTAGTTGACAGAGTTTGCAAGAGAATGAATGTATGGATGGAGAAATTTCTATCAACGGGAGGGAAAGAAGTGCTCCTCAACGCAATTGCACAAGATATACCGACATATGCGATGTCGGCTCTTAAGATTCCAAAACAAATGTGTAAAGGAATCACAAACACGAAATCTCAGTATTTGATGGGGTGATGATGCTAATCGCGAGAAGATGCACTAGCTAGCCTAGTAGAAAATGTGTGTCCCGAAGAAGAAAGGAGGCATAGGTTTTCGTGATATCCACTGTTTTAATCTTGCCCTCCTTCCAAAACAAGCATGGCATCTTGTTCAAGTATCTGATTCATTGTGTGTTAGGGTTCTTCGAGCAAGGTACTTTCCATCATGTGACCTACTAAATGCAGAATTGAAGAAAGGGGGTTCGTTTATGTGGCAAAGCATATGGTCCGGTATTCAAACATTAAAGAGAGGCCACATATGGCGAGTGGGTGATGGGAGATCTATCAACATTTGGGAAGACGAGTGGATCCCAATCAGCTCATCACACAAAGTTTTCACCAGCAAAGGTCGATCTCTCCTTACTAAAACTGATGAGTTAATAAACACAGCTACCAATCAACGGGAGAAGAGCTCATTGACCAAAAAAATTCTAGACTTTATGCATGTGGTATCAAGACTATTCCATTAACTGGCTTTGACATTGAAGATTTTGTAGCCTGTAATCTGACAAGAACAATATATTCTCAGTAAGATTAGCATATTATGCGGAGTGGGAGGCACAATTCGAAGGTAGACTGAATATCAATCAAGGACCGAGATCAACAAATTCTCATCTATGTGGGAGAGCATATGGAAGATGAGAATTCCTGCCAAAGTGAAGATATTTGTGTGAAAAAAAATTAACGGACAATGCCCAGTATGTGTGAGAGGAGCAGGAGATGTTAATCACATGTTATTTTTGTATTCGAGAGCGAGACGAGTTTGGAAGAACCTGGGCCTGGATCTCAAAATTGCGGAGGCATGTTCTATGGATCTTGTGGGCCAGGCAGTCCTGGAATATCTCCTACGTAAAGAGCAATCAATAACCATTACAAGGTTCCAAAAAAAATCAGTACTCTATGGCAGCTTATTACCGCTGAAGCATATGCAACAGGTTTGTTCTTATGTTGGGATAGGAGGAAAATAGTTAACAGTTCAAACGGAGATGAGATCTATGGTCGCAATCAAATCTTTAATAGCAAACTACCGAGTTGCTAAATTCCTAAGACAAAACACACGAAAGTTGGTTGGTCTAAACCCCCACCGGGTTATGTCAAGGTCAATGCTAACGCTTCGTTTGATGAAGGCAAACTGAGATGTACGACGGGTGTTGTTATCCGTGACAACTCGGGTGTTTTATGGTTGGATGCAATACGAGGATTAATCACGCTTTTGATGTGTTGACAGCTGAGGCTATAGCTTTGAAACATGGACTTGAGTTAGCGCAATCTATTGGATGCAATTGTGGCATCATGAACTTAGACTGCATGAAAATGATTGAGACTATGAAAAATGGGGCGACCAATCTCGGATGGTCGTTACCATCTAGCATGTGATTTTATCAAAATTCAGCTTAAACATGTACCTAGGGAAGCCTATAGTGTAGCTCATGAGTTAGCAAAAATGGCTAGGGGTTGACGATCCCGCAGCTTCTATCCTACCTCTTCTATTAGGTGATGTAACTTTAATTTCGAATGAATAAAGAGGTTAGAAAATTGTCAAAAAAAAAGCTTGAAATTATTCCGTCACCTTCTTGTTCTGACGGCTAAGCAAGCACCTAGCAAGTTCTCTTTGCTTCTGGCACCGGGTTTTTGAAGTTAAAAAAAAATGAAATGGAGAACTAAAGGCACTAGTGGGATACCTATGATCACTCAGCCATTTAAAGACTTCTTTCTATGTGGGATTTTAAAGACTGGACTACCACCCAAAAAAAAATTACAAAACACATGCGTGCAGCATGGTGCCTTCCACTAAAAAAATATACTCCGATCTATGGTAAGCACGCATTGTTAGCATGGAGGTTGAGTGAGAAAAGTACAAGCCTAAATTAGCTGTCAAATAATAGCGGAGCTTTATGGAGCCTATCATGAACCACACCCACCAGTCACCTTTCAGTTAAGTGATTGACATATTCCAGTGAAAGACCTGTGGACTAGTGTAGTATCCTCCTTACAGATTCAGCTTTAGAACACAGCAACAGGGTCACATTATTCTACTTCCACTTGCCAAAGCTAGTATGATCGTGTGATTCTCCAGCTACCAAACGAGAATCTATCCATATGTAACCAGACATGCATGCATGTCCCAAATGCAATTGCACAGAAGTTGCTGTAATACATATGACACTCTTTCTTGCAGCCTATGAGTCTATGGCCATATGATATGATCTTAAATTCCTACCTAATATGCACATGGTCAGTTGCTCTTCTTGTTGCCATTGTTTCCTGCAACTCAAGTAACCTTGCAAGGTTGACTTGTTTAAGCAAACCTTCTAAGATTATCCATACATGTTATAGTGTTATTCAGATACCTAGTGCAGTCATTAACAATCCAGAACCTGTGGCTAAGTGCTAACCAACAAAAAAGTGTCTTCACAAATCTATGTCTGAGACGGTAGTCTTGTATCTTAATTGCACTGAGAAACTGGAGGTTTAACCCACAGACAGTGCTGCTGCAAATAGATACAATATCAAACTGCAAGTTGTACACAAAAGCATGTCTTGCAAGTGAGTTGATGATACGTTACTACTTGCTACAAAGTAAAAACAAGAGTATGGACAAGGGTAACACGAATTACAAGGGCCACCCAACTGACCTCATGATCCATTGTTGGAATGCTAACTCACCTAGTTACCGAGCTGAAAGTATCAAAAGAAGAAGCGTATGAATTAGAACTTCCACAAATCACACAATGCAGCACACACCGAATGGGGCAAATATTTCTTTCATTGTATGAAAATATTTAATCTATACAGCAGTTTTTTCGAGCCAATGAAAAAAGAAAAAGGAAGGGGGGAAGTACAGATGAATTCTCTATACAGCAAGGAGTATCAGATGTGTGATCCTCTTCTCCACAAACCTGAAAACTCTCTATCGATCCAACTAACAAGTATAGGTGGGTCACAAGGCTGGGGAACACATCCTCAGACAAGCACCAAGGAAGGCAACTGGACTACTGGAGTGACAAACAATAATCTGCACTCAACACCACAAGCTATCTGAAACATTTGGATGGTGCAAGCCCACTGTATCACCATGTTCTGATCATATCTCTCTTTTTATTTATTTCTCAGCAGGGAGAACGATGTTGTGATACGCGAGGCGATTCCAAGGTGGCCCTCAGTGTCCCTCCGAGCTCCATGGGCACCAGGGGAATCAGAGAGTGGAGCACATCTGTGATTAGTGGCCTATAACTTGGTTCTGGCTGCACACAGAGCACAGCCACTGCAGCAACCTGAAAGGTAGCGAATAGCACCAATCTAGTTAGTTAAGAAGACATGATGCAAATGGAAGAAACAATTATGAGGTAATTTTGATAGTGAGCAGTACTTGGTACAAGTGCTTCAGGTCCATCGTGTTCTTAATCACGGGGTCAATTATGGTTGGGAGCTTTGATCTGTCAATCAGCTGAGGCATGGCCTGCATTTCATCTCAAATATGTTAATAGATTTGATAAATGCAAATTGCCTCAATTCAGGCAGTGAAAATCAGAAGTAATCTATGCATATTGACAGTAAACTATTCCACTCTTTAAATGGGCTGATTCTAGCTATTTTTTCAGAATGTTGCATAACAGAATAATGTGTACCCATGTAACAATTGATTGGCATTGAGATGGGGCCATCTTCTCAATTGGCCTCCTTCCCAACAAAAGCTCAAGAAGTACTACTCCGAACGCATATACATCGCTCTTCTCTGTCAACTTCCCTGTATTGATACAGTTGCACGTAATAAGAATAAGACATCATTGCCGTGACTAATGTTAAGTGTAGACAGTAGGTTGCAGATGAAGCATAAGAAGAAGAAAAAGGGGACATACCGTCTAATAAGTACTCAGGAGGAACATACCCCAAAGTTCCGGAAAGCTTCAGATTACCTTTGCTGCGATTTCCACTTGACACTGCAAGGCCGAAATCTGAAATCTGTACACCAACAAAGGATCAATGAATTGTTCTTCTTTTTCATCAAGTAGTATGAGTTATGGTCAACAGTACTATTTTAGTTGACCAGAAGTAAAATATGTAGTCATACCTTGGCATTGAAATCTGAATCCAAAAGTATGTTAGATGACTTCAGATCCCTGTGGATAATTGGTGGACTGCAGTGCTCATGAAGATATTCTAATCCCCTGGTCAAGTTCAGTTTACAGATGCATATTAGAATAACCCATCATAAGCATCTAAAGTGGTTATTATTCATGAAAGCTGAAGCAAAGCACAAGATGGAGAACCTTGCTGTGTCAAGAGCAATCTTCATCCGGATGTGCCAACTTAGAGCTGATCCATGTGATGGGCCTATGTAACCATAGCCATATCTTATCAATACTTCTTATACTTGTCTAACATCACAGTTCAAGATAAAAGCCGACATGATAGCATAAAAAATGTTATGGATGTTGATAATACCATGAAGCTGTGTTTCCAATGATCCATTCTCCATTAGCTCATACACGATGAAGCGGTTATCCTCATGAATGCAGAAGCCCACAAGGGACACTATATTTGAATGCCGAATCCTCTGAAGCAAATCTAGCTCATTCTGCCAAATTCAAAAACCACCAAGGCATACTCAGCAAGCAATACCACATACTGACAAAGAACAGGGATGGGAGAAGAACCGATGTCACACACAATCATCACCTCAAATTCCTTCTCGTACTCCTGATCCTCACCCCCCAACCTTTTCACGGCAGCGACAAACCCTCCATCAAAATTGGCCTTGTACACGCACCCGAACCCGCCGACTCCGAGCACGTTGGTGTCGCTGAAATTCCCCGTCGCCTTTTCCAACGAGGTGTACTCCATCATCGCCACGAGGCACTTCTTGCTAGACTTGAATGAGTTGAAGTTGTTCAAGATGGGCACCAATGCAATCCTGGCAGTATCTGAACAATACAATTACTCGAGATCAGAAGCCAGGTAACTTACATGGTCAGCAGAACAAATTATAACTCGGTAATGATTGCAAGATCCAATTAGCAGAAAGCAAGACCTGTGCTCTGGGTGTCCTTGAAATCATCCGGGGCTCGGCGATATCGCTGCCACACGATGCCGGCATACAGGGCGGCCAGGACGATTGCCACGCCGGCAATGGAGGCAAGGGCGATGGCGATGATAAGCTCCCTGCGTAAATGATGGTGCTTCACCTCCACTGCAAAACAGAGCCAAAATGGAGGGTTGGGGTTAGGCACCGAGGGTGTTTAATTGACATTTTCGAACGAAGCTATTTGAGTAAAGAATTGGAGTAACCCAAACCCAACTTTCTTTTAGCAAAACACCAAAAGAAGAAATTCTTTTATTTACATTTTCATGTAATTATCTTAGGAAGATCCATGAATTGCTTCCTCTCAGATATTGTCAAGTTTTATGACCCCAAAATGCCCTACAGTAATTTTTTCCCAGCATTCCGAAAGAAAGAGCTGTGTGCTCAGCTTAAGCTCGAGCTGAAATTCACGAGAAACGAAGCCATTGTTCGATCGAACTTTGAAGATAAAAGATCCCAAGATGCATTTTTTCCCCATCGTTCCCAAACAGACCAAAACGGCTTCCCCACCAAATCGGCACAGAAATTTCTGGAAGGCCAACGAAACAAACAAGAGAAAGTTTCCCCAGATATGGCATTTGAAAGGAGAACATTCACGAACGAGCAAATGCGAGAGCACAGAGCCAGAATCAGGTAACCCTGCAAGAACACATGAATGCCCAGGGGTAAAAACCAAATAAGCTTTGATCCAGCTGCACTGCCGACCTACCAAGGGGAGCAGCTGGCGCAGCCGCCGGAGGCACGGCGGCGCCGCCGTTAGAGGAGGCGAGGTCGCCGACGGCAGCGCCTGCAGCCACCGCGGAAGAAGGGGGAGAGGCCACGGTCGGCGTGGTTCCCCCATCGGCCGCGACCGGGGAGCACAGCAGCGGCAGCAGCAAGAAGAAGAAGAAGAAGAAGATGGAGGAGGCAAGAAGCGGCAATGGAGACGCCCGCATTGACCCCATCCCGGCCGGCTTCCAACTCCCCCTCCCCGGCTGGCCGGGCTCTATCCTCCTTTCTCTCTCTCAGCTCCAGAAACCACTAGCGCTTGCCTGGGGAGGAGACAAGGGCGACAACAAGAACGCAAGGGCCTGTGCCGCTCTGACAAGATAGCATCCCAGTGAGTCAGGGGATCCAAAGAGGAAGAGAAAAAATAATGTATAGCAGCGGCAGGCAGTTGGAGGCCTTGTCTTGTTCTCTCCTCTCGCTCTCACTGGGTCGAGATTCTTGTGTGCACTCCTCCAATGGCTTGCGCGCGCGGTTGATTCTTTTCTGGTACTACTTCTACCTCGTTCTTGGTCTTCTGGAACAGCGAGAGGGAAACGGAACCAGGGGCGGGATGGCGAGTGGGCGACTAGAGAGGGAGAGGGAACGAGTGCACGGGCAAGCACGTCGTAGGGACTAGGAAGGAGAGATTAGTGGTTTGTTTGTAGGGTTGATCCAGCGAAAAGGCAGCGGGGTCATGTGGCGGTTGCGCAAAGGCACTGCAGCTCCGGATTCGATGGCGATGATCATGAAGTGGGGAGAGCGAGCGATGCCTTCGCTGTTGTTGTGGACTTGTGGTACTCCGCTGCAGCCAGGCGGACGGACCGCCTTCAAACACTTCGTTGCAACTTCGGTTGCTCCGTGATTCCCTCCCGCTTGCGACCCCATCAATGTGGTGGTCACACTAGAATTGCTTGAAATACTTACAATTTATTTATTTCGAATAGTGAACGAACCATGTGTGCAGTATACCCATGCAGCGTTGGACTTGTATCGTGCTTCAGACACTTGAGTTGTAAGTTGTAAGTTGTAAGTTGCAACTAGGAAACATATCTCTGAACCGTTAGATTTGCTTCGTGATCTACGCTAATGGTGAGATGTAACATGGCTTACAGCTGAGATTTGATAATGTCATTCTACCGAAAATAAAGAGAACCAGTCACACCCTATTTATTTATTTATTTATTTATTTATTTATTTGTGTGTTTGTTTATCTGCATAAATAGAGTGGGAAACTGGATTTGCACATTTGTCACACCTTGTTTTGCACATTGATTATTTGTTACATCCTGTCTGACTAACCTGTGGTGATCAATGTGGCAAATGATCAAATTTTAAAATAAAGTGTGGCAAATGTGCAAACATTTCAATTTACACATGCTCTAATTTCATGCATGTTGCAGATATCCTGCCCTCCTAAGTTTGGACTTGTTAGTCCAAATTGGGGGCAATGTATAGAAAGAACGAATAATATTTTTTACCAATTTAAAACTGAGAAATGATTCCCTTCACGTCCAGTAGTCGGATCAGCGAGGAGTTCTCGATACGTACGCCACAACGGGATGTTGCTTGCTACCACTACCTCGGCCCAAGTTTGTTGTCTACACATCTTCTTTCCAAAATTCAGCTTTGTTCCATGTAGAATAAAATTCTACCATGATGGAAGTTGTTCTGCATTCTTGCAACCGTTGGTTTGTTCGTTTCATGTGCGCGTTGACTCTTCTGAATGATGTCAACACCAATAAGGTTTTATTTCATTCATATATGTGAAATGTTGCGTGGATTTGTTTGAAACATTGCAACGCTTTTGCATGTATCATAACATATCGTGTTAAAAGTTAAAACTTGTGCACCGATGTTGCACACCTAAAACAAAATAAAGTTATGTGCTGGATTTTGTTTGCGGAGATCAGACGACATCGATATGGGGCATGCCTCTGCCCGATCGATGCCTAGCTTTTTCTTTGTGAACAGGCAAAAGCTTTGTGTGTCATTGCATTAGCAGAAAAAGGCGGACTACATCGGTTCCTGCATTTGAAGGGGAATGCGGGTACATGGCGTGCGTGTGTGGTTGAGCGACTACGAGCATGCCGACAGAATACGGCGCCCCAACAAGAAACTAGAAGCCTATCTCCAAACGTTGTCCAGCCCTACCGCATCTGATAGCTTCCAAAGCTCCACTTCTTCGGTGATGCGTTTGCAGTAGCAGGTGAGCCCTAAAAATGTGCACGTTTTTGGCTAAGCAAGAAGCAACAGAGTAGTTTAGGCTTTTTGCCATTAATAATGTGAGTAAGGATGCAAAGTGCACCACTAGCTGAGTACTACTCCTACAAATTTTATGCACGAAGTCAAGGGGCTAATTAACCGGTGCGGCGTAGGCATCAATTCGGCATTGAACACAGTTCCTCTTGGAAAAGAAGAGGGACGTTTCATCCGTCTCACGGTGAGACGCTCACTTCAGCTGACCCGGCGATCACGTACTGACGGTGTCACCTGCCTGAACAGCCAGTTGAAGTCGGCATTGGTTTTGTAGGGACCCACCTATCAGCCTATCACCGGTGATTCGGTAACAGAAGCCCAAATGTTCCGTTCAGCTGTCTGCTGCACCGGCTAGCAGTTAGTGCCTCAACATTACTTTTGGAGAAGATAATGCCTGATTAAGCCAAGCAACCGTCTTTCGACACGTTTATTCCTTCAGGCCGGCGTTTTCCTCCTCAAAAGTAAGGATCTAGCTAAATATTGGCTATAAGGCTGGTCATAGTGGGGAGTAACTTAGACTAGTAACATATGCCATGTTACTAGTCTAGGTTACTACCTTCATAGTAGGTAGTAATTTATATGTGGTATCATGCATTGTGTCATTTATTATGTTATAGACTCATTTTGCTTTGGGGTGTGTGATGTTATGGTAACATAGCTAGTTACCACATCACTCTCTTTCTTCATTTATTGACATGTCATGTCACCAAAATGCATTGAGATGTGTGATGTTACTAATTACTCCCTCCGTTCTGATTTAGTCTGCATTCTAAAAAAATTGAGACACACTAGTATTGCATTTATTAGTACTACTTAGATATGTGAACAACCAATCAAAGCTACATTGAAAATAACAACAACCAATAAAGAGAGCAAAAGCACTTCGTTTTCAGTGTTGTTGTTGACTAAAAGCTAGAATGTAGAGTATTTCAGAACAAAATTTGAAGCTAGAATGTAGACTATTTCAGAATGGAGGGAGTATGTTACTCCCAGTATGAGCAGTCTAATAGCATCAGAAGGAGAAGACTCCCAAAAAAAGTATTTTTGGGAGAGGAGAGAGAAGGTTTGGGTATTTTAAGAAAATTCAACCATTGTAGATGGAGAATAGTGGATCCCTATATTTCCTATGTCGCCGAGGTGACTATGATTTTTAGCCCAATGTTAAGAGCAAACACTGTAAATTAAGGAAATTAGATAGCATAGTATACACGATAATACAAATTCATAGCATATTTTAATATTCATACAAATCCATAGCATATTGTCATAGTTAATACAAACCCATAGCATAATCTCGTATAAATTCGTAGCATAATCTCACGGACGTTGGACCGCATACCTAAAATACGTATCCTACTCTATTCTTTCCGGTTTATAGAGCATGCACGTAGCCCTAAATCATCATTTTGATCAACATAATACAAATTTTATAATACAAATTTTTTATTATTAGAAAGTAGAACATCTAAACTTTTTAATGATACATATTTTCGTAATATATAATTTGTATCAAATTTTTACGACCTAGATATACGCACCGGACCTATAAACTGAGTCATGGAGGTAGTATTCATGATCGACAGCAAGGATCTAGCTTCTACACTAGCTAGTGTCAGACATCACAAAGCGCCCGCGGATTTTTTTTTAGATCGAAGGCCAAAAGGCCTGACGTTAAATTAATAACGCCCTCAACGACGATAAGGTACAAGGAGCTGAACACAGATTACAACACACACACACATGAAAAACCAACACGGCTACAACCAAAACGCAAACGAAGATCACGACCCTTACGAAGCCTATGAGGAACCGGAGAAGACACCGGACAACAACAGCGTCAGGCCGGAGCTCACCCCAGAGAGAGCCAACGAACATGCACGCCGTCAACGGAACTCCCCACTGCAGGCAAAGCCACCAGCGGCCAACCACCACTGTGCATCGACCACTGCCGTTCGAACCCCAACAAGCAGCACCATGGAAACTCGGCGAGGAAGCAGGGCACAACGCAAGCCTTGTCGGGGTTCGCCACGCGAAGAGCCAACCTCATCCGAAGAACAACAAGCTCCAAGATGGTGTCTTCAAGAAGATCACGACACAAGAGCGTCATCACTGTCTGATCCGAGGATCTTAAGTTTTCACCCAAAGCGCAGAGCTCGTCGAAGACTGCACCTCCGCCACGCCACCAACGGAGAGCCGCACGCTATGAGCTCCAAGGCGGTGTCTTCAAGAAGATCACGACAAGAGAGCGCCGTCACCACCCGATCCGAGGATCTTACGCTTTCGCCCGAAGCACGAAGGAGGGCCAAGGTTACCACAACGGTGCCTTCAAGAAGGGAACGGCGTTCGTAGATGCCGACACCGCGGCCCAAGGGTGGGCGAGGGTTTCCCCTCGGCAAGCCTCAAAACCTCCAACACAGGGAGCGGGCCACCGCCAAGACGGCACCCGTGCCACTGCACATCACACCGCTCGTCGAGTACCACGCTGCCCTCACGGCCATGGCACCGGCCAACACCTGAGCTACTGCCTCGCCCGCACACTAGAAGGCTCCGACCTTCCAGGTCCGCCTCCCCGAAGTGCAAGCTCCACGCACCGCTGGACCGAGCCGAAGACCAAGCGTGACCACCATCGTCGGCCTACCGAACCCCGACCCAAGAGGAAAACGACCACTCCAGCCACTACGCCCATGCCACCCCGCACACGAACCCGAGATCGACGTGCTGCAGTCCTCATGGCTATAGTGTGGGTCAGATCTAGCGGGAAGGGGAGTGGCAGGACACATCCCGCCAGATCGACGGCCTGTAGCCCGGAGCCCCCGCCGACGGGAGAGGAGCGAAGCGCCGGTGGCCAAAGCCAACGCGTAGGGCGCGCTGCCGCTAGCCAGGAGGTCGCGCCGGTGTCAACCCACACCGAGGCGGAGCTCTGCCTCCACCAGCCAGCTGAGCGCGCGGAGGTACCACCACGGAGCCACCGCGCCGCCGTACCACCGCGCCGCCACCGCCGCACGAGGGAGAAGGAGGGGCCCCGCCGCCACCAGTGCCCTGGGGCTTTGGGCAGTGGCGATGGAGGGGTTAGGAAGGAGAGGGGGCTAGGAGAGGCGCTCGCTAGGGTTTCGCCCTCCAGGGACGAAATAGTCTGACCAGCTTACAAAATTATCATGTGGTGCATCGCGCCCATGGAATTGGCTCCTAAACATTTCATGTGTGTGCTTAACTCCACTCTAAGATTCAAGACGAACTTGATCATTCCATGTGAGGTACAACGCATCGTCCTCATCATCCGTCCATTCGGGTTCTCTTTTCTTCCACTTGATTGCTGGATAAATAGGTTTCTCATGGGAACTTGAAATTTCAAAACAAATTTGGTGTAAACACGTCGACAGAAATTCTGATACTGCCTCATTCACATGAATGAATGTTAAAAAAGAAACCAAAACAGTATAGTATACGGATTGTGAACTGTTTTGAGATTTCCGTGGAGCACGTTTTTTCAACTGTTTTGGCCACCGCGCGCTGGCAGTTTTTAGGACTGAACTCCTTGCGATAGAGATGTCCTAATATTTGGTTCTGAACTTCTGATAGTGTTGGTGCTCTAAGAGCATCTCTAACAGAGCCCGTAAACGGGCCAAAACCGAAAAATAACCGCCGTTTTACGGGTTCGGGGCGAAAAACGGCGCCGATCAGTGACCGTAAAAGGGCCAAAACCGAAAAACTTTTTTCGGGCCGAGACCGAAAACTCAAAACGGCCTGTATTTGTAGGGGTCGATCGAGCGAACCGAACGCTCGATCCCTATGTAGGGCGCGCTGAAGTTTCAGCTGACGCAACCGCTCGCTCGCTCCTTCCCCCACGCTTCCCGCGCCGCCACCACACTCCGCCGCCGCCGCCCCGCCCAATTCGCCCGAGCCCCGCAACCCGGAGGTAGCGCCGGTCGCCCCGCACCCCGTCCGCTGTTCCTCGCCCAACTCCGGCTGTCGCCCCCACCGCCGCCGCCGCCGCTCCGTCGGAATCGAGGATGAGCTCGGGCCACGATTTCGATCTGTCGGATTCGTCGAGCTCCGACGATTCCGACCTCGACG
Organism: Lolium rigidum; assembly: GCF_022539505.1. Lineage (NCBI taxonomy): Eukaryota > Viridiplantae > Streptophyta > Magnoliopsida > Poales > Poaceae > Lolium > Lolium rigidum. The sequence continues at coordinate 60,247,882 of NC_061509.1, forward strand.
AGCTGCTCAAGGACGACGACTTGGAGGCCACCATGCTCCTCCTCGCCGTCAAGGACCTGGAGGACCGCGCGAAGCTGCTGAATCGGAGGCGCGGCTCCGTGTTCGGCCGGAACCACATCCAGCGGAATCGCCTCCTCGGCCACGAGCAGCTGATGGAGGACTACTTCGCCGAGATACCTACCTATCCTGCCCATCTGTTCCGTAGGAGGTATCGCATGCGGCGTAGCTTGTTCGTTCGAACCGTCAAAGACTGCGAATTGCATTCGAATTACTTCAAGCAACGTAGGAACACCGCCGGGGTGATGGGTTTCAGCGCTTTCCAAAAGATCTCTGTTGCCATGAGGGTAATTGCGTATGGCATCCCTGCGGATTACAGAAAGTATAGAGATGGTAAACCTAGAGGGGGGGTGAATAGGTTTCTACAGATTTTAATTCTTTCTTTGCAATATTAGGCTTTGCGGAATATAAAGGTGAGCCTAATGCAAACTAGGTGAAGCAACCTATATGAGGATACCACTAACTCGAGCACGAAGGCTCTCACAGGCAGTTAAATCACAAGTAAGGAGTTCGGTTAGAGATAACCGATAGCACGCGGAGACGGGGATGTATTCCCGTGTTCCCTTGCTTTGTAACAAGGTACGTCACGTTTGGAGGAGTGGAGGTCCCACGAAGGATTCCCCGTGCCACGAAGGCTCACCCTATTCTCCGGAGCCTATCCCACGAAGGAATAGCTCACTCACTTGTGGTAGACTTTGAGGTAGCCTCCAAACCTTCACAATCTTGCCCGGAGCAAATCCACAGCCCGGATGCTTCCGGACTCCTCTTGCCCACCTAGGGTTTCCAAGGAACCCTAGGAAGCAAGCTTCTCAATGAATACAAGGGGGGATGAGATTTGGCTTGGTAGAACGGTAGATCGGGTCCTCCTCTAACGATTCCCCGGAGGGATTTGAGTTTGGGTGGAGGAGGAGGGAGATCTGAGGCTTTTGGTGTTTCTAGCAATGGAGTAAGAGAGAGAGAGAGCTCAAGAACAGCTTGTAGTGTAGTGCCTAACTGTTCAGAGGTAGGAGAAGGCCTATTTATAGTGTTCTTCGAAATATGGCCGTTGGTCACTTGCCACCTCAGCTTTTTCCTCGAGAAACCCGGTTGACCGGGCCACAGACCGGACAGCCCGGTGGTGAGGCCGGTCAGACCGGACCAGTGACCGGACGCTGTTTGCTGGTCCAGGAGCTCCTCCGGTTGGCGCCCGGTTGGCGACCGGTCGACCGGGCCGTGCGCCGGACCCGCCGGTCAGTAGGCCGGTTGACCGGTCGGCAACCGGATTTCTTGTGTTCTGCTGAAGACCCCGGTTGGCGGCCGGTCGACCGGGTCGTGCGCCGGACTTCCCCGGTTGGCGACCGGTTGACCGAGCTGCGCACCGGACAGGCCGGTTGCAGGCCCGGTTGGACCGGGCTGCAGACCGGATTTCTGCTGTAGACCCCTTTTTGATTTTTGTTAAAGTGGGGGGGTCTCCTTTAGCCTTCTTGTTCCTTTGATACACCATTTATGCCTCATTGCCTAATACCTGAGATTATCCTTATAAACATATTAGGTCAAATTCTCTAGAAGGGTCTGTTGACCAATCTACTACTACTAGGCCTACACTAGTGGATCCTAGTCTACGGGCCATCGCTGCCCTCGTCGTCATCCTCGGAACTCCCATCGGCACTGCTGCCGATGGGCTCCTCATCGCTGCTCCCGTAGCCCTCTACGGGAGCTTCATCCTCCTCTTCATCGTCGCTGCTGTCGTCGTCCCACCACATGCGGAGGCGTTTCGCCGGTGGGTAGCCCTCGAGGGAGTCGTCGTCGTCGTCTTCCTCTTCCTCTTCTTCAGAGGAGGGGCAGCCGTCCCAGGGGAACTGGTCATCCTCGCTATCCGATTCCAGTTCCCCGTCGGCGAGGAACTGGAGATCTTCGTCCCCGCTGGTCAAGGACTGGTCGTCCTCGGACCAGATGGAGGAGGCGTGGTCTTCCTGGTCCCATTCTTCTGGTGCGCGGATGTCCTCCGGCGTCTCGCGGGAGGAGGAAGACCCGTAGGAAAGACCGGAGGAGGAGGAGGAGGAGGAAGAAGACATGGTGGCACAAGAGGGTTTTTGGGGTGCTAATGCGAGGAGGATGAAGGAGAAGCAAACTGTTTAGAACGGTTAAATAAAGGGATATGAGGGAGATTCAATGCCACAGCAGTTTCCGAGGAGGTGGTGCCCAACAGAGAAATTTCGCAGGCCACGTGGAGAAGTGGAAAGGGCAAGGCATCATGATGAAGGATTCTGCGGCGGGTTCTGCTCTGCCACGACATGACCCGACGAAACAAAGTGTAATGATTTTGGAAATGTCATTTCCAAAACCAGGGGGGCTGTGTTATCACCAGAATTTGACCGGATCAGAGGTGGACCGCGATTGAAGAATATACATAGAAGAAATACGTGAATCGGCCTTGTGTACCAAGTTTGGGCTAATTGCCCGTGTATCTGTACCATAGTAGGATACGTGTCGGTTAGGAGTTAGAGTTTTACCCGTGCACGGTTAGGTGCACGCCTGAATTAGAAAGTCTACGGACTATAAATATGTATCTAGGGTTTATGAAATAAACAACAACCAACGTTCAACACAAACCAATCTCGGCGCATCGCCAACTCCTTCGTCTCGAGGGTTCCTTCCGGTAAGCACCATGCTGCCTAGATCGCATCTTGCGATCTAGGCAGCATAAGCTTATTACGTTGTTCATGCGTTGCTCGTACTGAAGCCTTTTTGATGGCAAGCAACGTAGTTATCTTAGATGTGTTAGGGTTAGCATCGTTCTTCGTATTATATGCTGTCGTAGTGCAACCCTTATACATCTAGCCGCCCTTACACCTATCTTAGGTGTAGGGGCGGCACCCCGCTTGATCATTGTTTAGTAGATCTGATCCGTTACGTTTGCTCCTTGTTCTTCAAGGATTAGTTTAATATCCGCAATAGTTAAGCCTTACAAAGGGTTGGAGGATCCAGCGGCGTGTAGGGTGGAGTTTGCTAGCCCTAGACAGGATGTTCCGGGGATCAACCTCGTGTTGGTTTTTAGGCCCTGTCTAGGATCGGCTTACGGTCACCGTACGCGAGTGCGAGGCCCAATCGTGAGTAGGATGATCCGATTATGCGGTGAAAACCCTAAATCGTCGTAGATCGCTTTAGCTTTATCTTGATCAAGCAGGACCACCATATATTCGTACACCTCGTACGAATCATGGGTGGATCGGCTCTTTGAGCCGATTCACAAGACAACCTGAGAGCCGATCGAGGTTCGTATTTAATGTTTACGTGTATGCCATGCAGGAAACTAAGCGAGGCATCATCCAACACCTTCCTGACCAGGTATAGGTCAGGTGGCACGCCCTTGCGACAGCATCGGACGTGTGACCGGAAGGCTTTGCGGGCCGTCGCTCCGAGGGACCGGGGCCAGCCGCAGCCCCGAGTTGTTCCCGGCTCTACGGTGTTGCCGGTCGCTGCCCGCCGGTGGGTTTCGACCGCAACACATTCCGGCACGCCCGGTGGGACAATCCTCGACATCCACCGCATCGCCATCTACATCCGAGATGGCGGAAAGCACTCCGGTCAAGTACGAGGATCTGACTGACGAGCTCAAGAAGAAGCATGACGAGATCAAGGCAGTCCTCGAAGCCGACCTCATCGGCTCTTTCCACAGAACCCGCTCCCACGGCATCAGGTGGAAGGGGTTCTCACCTGAAGGCGCGCTCGATGGAGTGGACCTGTCCGCCCCGTCCGAAGAACACACCAGGTCGCTGCGTCAGGAGATCAACTTCATGGTGGCTCATTCGCTGCACCGCCACTCTGAGAGCCTGGTGAACACTTTGGAGCGTGTCGCTCTGCGCGTGATCCAGGAAATCATGAGCCAACAGTATTCTCCGTCAGGACCAGCTCTGGGGACTTACAAAGGAGGGATGCCACTCCAGTCCCGTCCACCGCTGCCGTTCGCGTTGGCAGCACCAGAAGTGCCGAACTCATCGGCATACGTCGTCTACAAGATTGGTGGTGATCCTAGTGACTACCAATTCCTACATGAGGCGCCCAAGGAGATCCCGCACGGATACACGTTCGCATACGTGCCGAGCTGCAATGAATCGGGCACTCTCGAACCAGGCTGCAACGGCGAGGGCCTCCGGAACAGCGGGAGGAACGTCGGGAGCAGATCTTGAGAAGCAAACGTGGTTAGCTAAGTACGCCACTCCGACAAACCTCCAGAGCTCAGCTCCTGCAGTTGGCTCAGAACTCGAAAAGCAAGCATGGCTGGCTAAGTATGCCACCCCGGCGAATCTTCCGGGTTCGACACCTTCAGCCATCACCGCGGATCAGATTTGTACAATTCTGAAAGGTCAGTTCGGCATGATGCCGAAAAGGAAGACATTCGGCTATACCAAGCCGTACCCCAACGAGTACGAATTGATCCCGCTACCACCCAAATATCGGCTCCCTGACTTCACAAAGTTTAGTGGATCAGATGGTTCCAGCTCCGTCGAACATGTGAGCCGATATTTGGCACAGCTGGGCACGATCTCAGCATCAGACGAGCTGCGTGTGAGGTTCTTCGCACAGTCCCTCACAGGATCGGCTTTCGGGTGGTACACATCGCTGCCACCGAACTCAATCCGGACTTGGAAGCAGTTGGAAGAGCAGTTCCACATACAGTATCACTCAGAGGCTTCCGAGGCTGGTATTGCCGATCTAGCACAAGTACGACAGAAGCGCGGGGAAACATTGTCAGAATACATCCAGCGCTTCAGAACCATTAGGAACCGATGCTATTCGGTTCACGTAAGTGAAAAAGAAGCAGTCGAGTTGGCGGTGGTGGGTCTCTCATCATCGATCAAGGACGTGGCCTCCCAAGCAGACTACCCTTCATTGGCGCACATGGTGCGAAGGCTGTCGAGCATATGAACAGCGCCACCCGGATGTTTACCAGGACAAATTCAAGCGTGCGGTGGTCCTGGTTGAGGCAGACGAGGATGAAGGTGCTGCGGGAGATCGAGAGGTAGCAGTGGCTGAATGGACTCGAGCGGCAGGCCCCGTGTCCTGCAAGTGGGTTAAGCCACAAGGCCCTCCAAAAGGGTTCGACTTCGACGTGACCAAAGCTGAGCAGATTTTCGACCTCTTACTCACGGAGAAGCAGCTAAAGGTACCCGAAGGCCACAAGATCCCCACGGTGCAGGAGCTGAACGGAAAGCCATACTGCAAGTGGCATAACACGTTCACCCACACCACTAACGACTGCAGGGTGTGGCGTCAGCAGATCCAAATGGCGATAGAAAAAGGGCGGCTAATTTTCAACCAGGTACGCCATGAAGGTCGACACACACCCCTTCCCCGCCGTTAACATGGTGGAGTATACTTACCATGGAGGGTGCCATCCAGATTTCTCGTGCAATATCAACATGGTGGGACCTGGGCACCACTCTGGTAAGGACGGAGATGAGGGCAGCTGCTCTCATAGCAAGGACACAGAGGAAGCCGCTCCACGCGATCGGCTCTGCCACGACGGCAAGCGCTACATCACAGAGGGAGAAGTGAAGAACGTACGATATCAGCGACCTCTCTCTGATCACCTCCTCAACAAGTATGTGGGTCAATACGATCAACGCCGGCGATACAACGACGATGATGAAACAGATCGTCGGGCTAGGGACGAAAGGAGACGTCGTCGGCATGATCACGACGAGGAGCGATATGAGCGCCACACCAAGGAAAAGTCGAGGGAGCAAGACGACGTGGATAGGCACTGGGACTGCCCCTTCTTCGGACACTCGCTGGGATTCAGGAATGAGCCGATTGCCTACAATCGGCAACCGCCCGAATGCAAACAAAGGAAGAAGGATGCAGCTAACGTGTCCGTGTTCAAACATCTAGGGCCTCTCCCGCCTCGGAACAAGCATGCTGAGTCCGCTCGGGTGGAAGATCTCGAGGAACTAGAGGACGATGATGAAGAAGACAAGTATCATCGGCCAAGGTGGTGCCCTGATGGGCTCAGCCGTTCCCAGAAGCGAAGGGTTCAGCGTCTGCGTGGGTTGGAGGAAGCTGAAAGGTTATACCTGCACACGTTGAGGAAGGCACGGCCCGATCTCGGCCGCCAAAATTCAGCGAACACTGGACGAAGAAGGTCGGCCACAAAGGAAAGAGTGGCGCCCGGACAAAAGAAAGCCGATGATGAGACATCGGCTGGCACAAACATGGTGTTCATCCTTCCAACGGAGTTTAGTGCTCCGAGATTAGACGAAGCACTCGTGGCACAACTTGATTGCGGCCCACGGCCGGTCATCTTTGAGAAGCCACGAGAAAGAAGCTACGAGCATCCGAAGGCCCCGTACTTGCGAGGTTACATCAATGGGCAGCCTGTCAACAAGATGTTGGTGGACACCGGAGCGGCGGTTAACATTATGCCATACTCCATGCTACGTCGGTTGGGACGCTCCATCTCGGATCTGATCAAGACCAATGTGACACTGAGCGATTTTAACGGCCAAGCATCTGATGCACAAGGTGTTCTGAATGTGGATCTGACCGTAGGAAAGAAAACGGTCCCTACGACGTTCTTCATTGTCGACAGCAAGAGCTCCTATGCTGTCCTACTAGGGAGAGATTGGATCCACGCCAATCGTTGCATTCCATCCACAATGCACCAATGCCTAATACAGTGGGATGGAGATGAAGTAAAAGTCGTCCACGCAGATGATTCAGCCGAGATTTCAACGGCTGGCATGAATGTTTGGGAGACATCAGGCCAAGAACCGCTCTCAGGCATCAATCTGGACGGCTGCGAGCGCATCGACGTGACAAAGAACGGGGTTAGGCTGGTTTTATCCACCGGCTTGACCGTGTAACAAGAGTAACATTGATGGACAAATGTGGCGATGCCGATCCAAGTAATCGGCCCCAAGGATTTGTGGAGGAACATTGCAAAAACCTTCATCGAGCAAGCAACGTGGAGGCCGATTCCAGCAATCGGCCAAAATTATCCTCACTATCCATTCCGCCTGGGTTCAACGCCAATCTAATGGGCAATAGGGTTACGTCGGCTAATGAGCTAGAAGAAGTCCACACTGGTCCTAATCAAGCCGACGTTCGCATAGAGTGCCTTGGTTAATCACAGAGCCGATTTCGGCGATTACACCGCGAGAATCGGCTCGGGGGCACCTAATCGGATGAACATGTGCGATACATGTGCAGTGAAACATCGGGGGCCGATAGAAAAATCGGCCTGTAAAAAAAATTCTCACGCAGTTTCTCGCAAGGTACAGCCGATGCACGGGCATCGACTTTAGAGCTGAGGGACAAAGCCGATGCATGGCCATTGACTCTAGCACAATGACACCGGGTCTACCAGTTACGTGTTCAAAACACATGGACCTCCAGCTCGGTGTCAGAGGAATTCTGTTTCTGAGCCGTTGAGTGAGCTTCTGCAATATCGGCTTTCAACGGAAGGAAAGTAATCGGCTCTGGCTGGCTCTGCATGTTAGTTCTCTCGGACAGGATCGAACCCAGGTCCATTTGTCTGAATTGCGTGTCCTCGTCTCTGTTTCGCCTTGATTGAGACTCGGGGGCAGCTGGCCTGGTGGATGCTCTGACTTTGAAAGCCGATTGGGTGGCCATCGGCTAGTCCTGCGTCGCGATTTTCGTCAAGGGTGGTGATCCAGCAGAACTCGGACTCATTGGTCGAAAAGATGGAAGATGGATCATGAGGGCTTGATGCGTTGACGTCGGCTTATTGAGATTTGACCAAGTTCGTGATCACCCCGTGGTCGAAGGGATGAAGGGCGGATTGTGAGAAACCGATGCGTTGCCATCGGCTCATTGAGAATCGGCTTAAAAGAAATCGGCAAATCAAATTGGGGAAACTTCTTCATTAATGAACAGGATTTCTTACAAAGAAAGAGCTGATTGCTTAAAGAAGGAAGAACAAAAGAAGGGTCTGTTGACCAATCTACTACTACTAGGCCTACACTAGTGGATCCTAGTCTACGGGCCATCGCTGCCCTCGTCGTCATCCTCGGAACTCCCATCGGCACTGCTGCCGATGGGCTCCTCGTCGCTGCTCCCGTAGCCCTCTGCGGGAGCTTCATCCTCCTCTTCATCGTCGCTGCTGTCGTCGTCCCACCACATGCGGAGGCGTTTTGCCGGTGGGTAGCCCTCGAGGGAGTCGTCGTCGTCGTCTTCCTCTTCCTCTTCTTCAGAGGAGGGGCAGCCGTCCCAGGGGAACTGGTCATCCTCGCTATCCGATTCCAGTTCCCCGTCGGCGAGGAACTGGAGATCTTCGTCCCCGCTGGTCAAGGACTGGTCGTCCTCGGACCAGATGGAGGAGGCGTGGTCTTCCTGGTCCCATTCTTCTGGTGCGCGGATGTCCTCCGGCGTCTCGCGGGAGGAGGAAGACCCGTAGGAAAGACCGGAGGAGGAGGAGGAAGAAGACATGGTGGCACAGGAGGGTTTTTGGGGTGCTAATGCGAGGAGGATGAAGGAGAAGCAAACTGTTTAGAACGGTTAAATAAAGGGATATGAGGGAGATTCAATGCCACAGCAGTTTCCGAGGAGGTGGTGCCCAACAGAGAAATTTCGCAGGCCACGTGGAGAAGTGGAAAGGGCAAGGCATCATGATGAAGGATTCTGCGGCGGGTTCTGCTCTGCCACGACATGAACCGACGAAAGAAAGCGTAATGATTTTGGAAATGTCATTTCCAAAACCAGGGGGGCATGTGTTATATATCACCAGAATTTGACCGGATCAGAGGTGGGCCGCGATTGAAGAATATACATAGAAGAAATACGTGAACCGGCCTTGTGTACCAAGTTTGGGCTAATTGCCCGTGTATCTGTACCATAGTAGGATACGTGTCGGTTAGGAGTTAGAGTTTTACCCGTGCACGGTTAGGTGCACGCCTGAATTAGAAAGTCTACGGACTATAAATATGTATCTAGGGTTTATGAAATAAACAACAACCAACGTTCAACACAAACCAATCTCGGCGCATCGCCAACTCCTTCGTCTCGAGGGTTCCTTCCGGTAAGCACCATGCTGTCTAGATCGCATCTTGCGATCTAGGCAGCATAAGCTTATTACGTTGTTCATGCGTTGCTCGTAATGAAGCCTTTTTGATGGCGAGCAACGTAGTTATCTTAGATGTGTTAGGGTTAGCATTGTTCTTCGTATTATATGCTGTCGTAGTGCAACCCTTATACATCTAGCCGCCCTTACACCTATCTTAGGTGTAGGGGCGACACCCGCTTGATCATTGTTTAGTAGATCCGATCCGTTACGGTTGCTCCTTGTTCTTCAAGGATTAGTTTAATATCCGCAATAGTTAGGCCTTACAAAGGGTTGGAGGATCCAGCGGCGTGTAGGGTGGAGTTTGCTAGCCCTAGACGAGGATGTTCGGGGATCAACCTCGTGTTGGTTTTTAGGCCCTGTCTAGGATCGGCTTACGGTCACCGTACGCGAGCGCGAGGCCCAATCGTGAGTAGGATGATCCGATTATGCGGTGAAAACCCTAAATCATCGTAGATCGCTTTTGCTTTATCTTGATCAAGTAGGACCACCATATATTCGTACACCTCGTACGAATCATGGGTGGATCGGCTCTTTGAGCCGATTCACAGGACAACCTGAGAGCCGATCGAGGCTCGTATTTAATGTTTACGTGTATGCCATGCAAGAAACTAAGCGAGGCATCATCCAACACCTTCCCGACCGGGTATAGGTCAGGTGGCACGCCCTTGCGACGAGCATCGGACGTGTGACCGGAAGGCTTTGCGGGCCGTCGCTCTGAGGGACTGGGGCCAGCCGCAGCCCTGAGTTGTTCCCGGCTCTACGGTGTTGCCAGTCGCTGCCCGCCGGTGGGTTTCTGACCGCAACAGGTCCAGGAGGAGGAACATGGTGGTTCCGTGAGGCCATGAACTCATTCTGGCGCCTCCGTGTCTCCTGGGTCATGGTAAAGGTCTGATGTGCAACATCATTGGTGTTCTTGCACATTTGCCACATGCTTGAGAAGAAGCGGGCAGCACCATGCTTGGAGCGCTGAGAGTAGCTGGAGCTAGCATCATGATCATGGCGTTCCTTGGAACGGCGCTCAGTGGAGGGCGTCATGGAGGGAACGTCCGGACGAGTGGCCTCCTGAATAGGTATCCCGAATGGGTCCATGATGACTTTCTCACCAAAAACGTTGAGAGGAGCGGGGACAATGTAGTTGATGAGCCTCCGAACATACCGAGCATAGTTGGGAGTCATGCGCTCCATAACCGCACGCTTCAACTCACAGAGTGGATAAGATCACACCCATCAATCTTCCTTCTCCCGTCGGGATGGCAATAGTACATCAGGTTGAGGTGATAGTTCCTGACTTGACTTGTGTCGCCAGACTTGCTGATGAGGCTTTCACGGAACATCTTGGCAAGAACAAGGTATGAATAATACATCCCAGAGATAGTGGGAGGTCCAGGTGTAGGATTCGCAGGATAACAGAAAGAGATGTCACCCTTAGTAAGCTTGGACCATGAATGAATCTTGTACCCGGGATTACGATCACCACCACAACCCATGGCTGCACGGAACTGAGAGTAGGTGCATGAGTACTTTTCCTTGCCAGTCATCCAGGTGATGGTGCGGTCCTCATCATCATGGAAGAAAATGGTGCAGTGGAACTGACGGACTAGGAGAGGACTGAAGGTAGGATCCTCTTGGTGATCCTCAGGCTTCGAGCACACAAGGTCATACGAGCCCATACCCTTCAAGGTTTCAACCACAAAGCGGTACTTTGTGGCTTCATGCAAGGCAAGCTCTTCAGGGTTGATGGCCTTGGGCAAGACAATATCACCATGCTTCATAAACTCATGAGAATCATAGTAACCATCCCATAGGGCTGCTTGTGTCTTGGTCCAGAAAAACTGATCCCCACGAAGGTAAGTCCGTTGCTCAAAGCGATACGGATTCACCGTCCTCATCTCCTGCCACTCAATACGGTTTGCATGCCCAGCATTGATAGTTGGCACTATTTCCTCATCCTGTTGGGCGGCATGCTTATCCTTTCTCTTGCCACCAATAGACTTGTTTCGACCCGCTGCTGAGCTGCCAATGTCAATACCCTGCTGAGCTTGAGGGGGTACGCGGCTACTAGAACGGCGGGGAGGATCAGCAGTCTTTCCTCTCTTGGAGGCATTGCCACGTGCCTCACCACTCCAACTACCTGTGAATGAGAAAAATAGAGCAGGGAGAGCAGTGGGGTAAGCGTACATGTCATCAATAAGAGTGAAGCCAAAAAGCATAGCATATATCCAAGTGTATCGATGAGATTGTGCGAAAAACTGGGCAACCCGGCGCACAGGCCGGTCCAACCGGAGCAGCCGACCGGACGAGCCGGTTGGCGACCGGTTGACCGGGCCACACGCCGGGCCGGCCGGTTGAGCGGCCGGTCGACCGGGCTGGTGACCGGATCTGTCGACTTGTAATGTTTTGCCCAGATTTTCTACCACAAATTCATGCAAAAACTCATAAACTTGAATATAGACTATAGCAATAGAGTGGAGTAAGTGCATTGTGTTGTGAGACACTCTAAAGGCATGAGGACTTGCAAACCCTAACCCTAACCCTAAAATTTCCCATAATTTGTCAAAAATTTGCAATGTGTGTGGGGAACTAGAGGATAGGGAGAAAGATTGATCACATTACCCGAAGACATGGTCCTCCTTGATCAAGAGAGCAAGAAGAACACGAGATAGGGCTTGAAACCCAAGAACTCCAAGATTTCCCAAAATAGCTCGAGAGGGACCAAATCCTTTGGTGGAGATGTTCCAAGGGGCCCGATCTATGGTTTGGTGAAGTTTGGGGGGTTCTTGTGGTGGGAAGGCCCTAGAGCTTGGTGGAGGTGATGGGGGAGGCGGCAATGGAGGTGTGGCTGTTGGGGAAGAATGGGGAAGAAGACCCCAAGGGGTATCCTCTTCCCAACATAACAGGCCGCGCGGCCGGTCGGGAACCCGGTCGAACCGGACCTGGCGCCGGCCGAACCAGCGCAGAGGCCGGTCCAACCGGGCCAGAGACCGGCCACCCAGTTTTATCTCATTTTCGCCTCGTTTTGCCCCTATGCTTTGTGTAAATGTGTGTGAATGCTCAGATGATGACATGTACATATAGATAGATAGATGATGATGAGATGAGCATAGACATGGGGTTGGAAAACACAAGATTCTCTAGGCATACCCATTGGAGAGAAAATCCAAACAAGATGTAAATAGCAACAATGGGCATGAGTCGAAATATATATCAAGAATCATAAGCCATTTTGAAATGATTTTTGCAATAAGATCATTTGGCCTTATATAGTCAAATCAAGTTGTAATGAAGGCTCAATGAGGGGCGGGGGATTACTCCCCCTATGTGAAAGTGCAAATGTCATGAGACCTCGAAGAGACATGCTTGGGTCCATATAATGACATTGGGTCTATTTATGTTGCTCACATAGGTATGCATCTTACCAAGACATGGTAGGATGGCTATCCCCATATGTGCTATGCCTCTAAGCTAGATAGCAAGATAAATGCAAGAATATAGTGCAAGAAGTTAATCAATCCAAGTTTTTAGGATCAAGAATACCAAGTTCTCCTCTCAAGTTAACAAAGCGGGCTTCATCCAAAGGCTTAGTGAAAATATCCGCCAATTGGTAGGTTGTTCCCACATGAGTGAGATCAATATCCTTATTGGCAACATGATCACGTAGGAAGTGATGGCGAATGTCAATATGTTTGGTGCGACAATGTTGAACCGGGTTATTGGCGATCTTAATTGCACTTTCATTGTCACAAAGAAGAGGCACCGTACCAAGAGACACACCATAGTCTTTCAAGGTTTGCTTCATCCATAACAATTGAGTGCAACAAGATGCCGCGGATATGTATTCGGCTTCGGCGGTGGATAAGGCGGTGGAGTTTTGTTTCTTGGATGACCAACTCACCAATGACCGGCCAATAAATTGGCAAGCCCCGGAGGTAGACTTCGGTCAACCTTATCACCGGCCCAATCGGAATCCGAATAGCCAATGAGTTCAAAGGTTGACCCCTTTGTATACCATAGCCCGAGAGTAGGAGTGAGAACAAGGTATCTTAGAATCCGTTTGACCGCCATTAAATGGCTCTCCTTGGGAGCGGATTGAAAACGAGCACACATCCCTACACTTAGCATGATATCCGGCCTAGAGGCACAAAGGTAGAGCAAGGATCCTATCATGTAGCGGTATACCTTTATGTCCACATCCTTCTCACCGTCACATGAACCAAGTTGCCCCTTTACGGGCATGGGTGTCTTCATTGGGCTTGCATTGGTCATGTTGAATTTCTTGAGCATGTCCTTCACATACTTTTCTTGAGAGATGAAGGTGCCTTTTGCAAGTTGCCTCACTTGGAAGCCTAGGAAGAACTTCAACTCTCCCATCATGGACATCTCAAATTTCCTAGTCATCAATAGCTCAAAAGCTTTGTTATGATTGGGGTTAGTTCCACCAAAGATAATATCATCAACATATATTTGACATATAAATAAGCCACCCCCTTTAACCCGTTTGGTGAAAAGGGTGGAATCGACCGTACCCATGCAAAACCCATCATGTAGTAAGAAATCCCTAAGGAACTCATACCAAGCACGTGGAGCTTGCTTGAGACCGTAGAGTGCCTTATGGAGTAAATACACGTGGTTGGGTCGGCATGGGTCCTCGAAACCCGGGGTTGAGCCACATATGCGGTTTCTTTTAGAGGACCATTCAAAAATGCACTTTTCACATCCATTTGAAATAATTTGAAATTGTGGAAAGATGCAAATGCAAGCAAAAGACTAATAGCTTCAAGACGGGCTACCGGCGCAAAGGTATCCTCAAAGTCCATACCTTCTATTTGGGCAAACCCTTGCGCCACTAACCTTGCTTTGTTTCGTATGACAATGCCATTCTCATCTTGCTTGTTCTTGAATACCCATTTGGTCCCAATAACATTGATGCGATGATCCGTGGGTCTCTCAACTAGAGACCATACTTCATTACGAGTGAAACACTCCAATTCTTCTTGCATAGCTATTACCCAATCCGGATCAACCAAGGCTTCATGTACCTTGAGTGGTTCAAAACTAGACACAAAAGCATGGTGTTGAAAATAAGTGATAAGTAATGCATGGTGTCTACGAGTTACCACTCCTCTTGAGATGCTACTGATGACCCACAAGTATAGGGGGTGTATCGTAGTACTTTCGATAAATAAGAGTGTCGAACCCAACGAGGAGCAGAAGGTGTTGACAAGCAGTTTCGATGAAGGATTCACTGTAAATGCTCACAGACAAGTATTCAGGGGGTTTTGATGTAACAGATGAATAAAGTACAAGTAAGTAAAATGCGAGAGAAATAATTGCAGCGAGTGGCCCAATCCTTTTTAGCACAAAGGGCAAGCCGGTTTGTTTACTTATAATGACCAAACGTTCTCGAGGACACACGGGATTTTAGTCTAGTGCTTTCGCTTCATACAGCCGATTAATCTTCATTGTTTTGATAAGTGTTGTGTGGGTGAACCTATGCTAATGTACCGCCCTTCCTAGGACTAATACATACTTGTGATTATACCCCTTGCAAGCATCCGCAACTACAAGAAAGTAATTAAGATAAATCTAACCACGACCTTAAACTCGAGATCCTCGCGATCCCTCCTCGCATCGATATACCAACGGGGGTTTAGGTTTCGTCACTCCGGCAACCCCGCAATTGGCAAACGAGTACAAGATGCATTCCCCTAGGCCCATAAATGGTGAAGTGTCGTGTAGTCGACGTTCACACGACACCACTAGAAGAATAACACCACAACTTAAATATCATAACATTGAATATTACTCAACCATAGTTCACTACTAACATTTAGACTTCACACATGTCCTCAAGAACTAAACGAACTACTCACGAGACATCATATGGAACATGATCAGAGATGATATGATGATGAATAACAATCTGAACATAAACCTTGGTTCAATGGTTTCACTCAATAGCATCAATAACAAGTAGAAATCAATACCGGGAGAGTTTCCCCTATCAAACAATCAAGATCAAACCCAAATTGCTACAGCGGTGACGATGTCCAGCGGTGGAGATGGCGGTGATGATGGTGGAGATGATGATGATGGTGATGGAGATGATGTCCAGCTCGATGGCGGTGACGATGGCGTCGATTTCCCCTCCGGGAGGGAATTTCCCCGGCGGATTCCCGCCCGCCGGAGAGCTCTTTTCTCTCCGGTGTTCTCCGCCCCGCAGAGGCGGCTGTAACCCTTCGTGAGGATTCCTCTCGTGACTTAGGTCTTCGGGACGAAGGGTTTCGCGAAGAAAAGGAGGCGAAAGAGGCTGAGGGGGCCCCACACCACATGGTGGCGCGGCCAGGCCATGGGCCGCGCCGCCCTATGGTGTGGGCCCACCTTGGGTCCACCTGACTCCCCCTTCTGGCTTCCTTCGTCATCTGGAAAAATAGGATTTTTGGTAAAATTCCCTTCCTCAGTTGATCTTCCGAAATATCGCATCCTGACGGTGCTTTTTCCAGCAGAATCCTCGGCTCCGTGCGCGATCTCCAAATAATCATGAAACATGCAAAATAGATGAAATAACATAAGTATTGTGTCCCAACATGAAATATATCAATGAATAACAGCAAATTATGATATAAAATAGTGATGCAAATTGGACGTATCAACTCCCCCAAGCTTAGACTTCGCTTGTCCCCAAGCGAAACTGAACTCGGTAAACAGGACCACATGTTTATGGAGTGAAGAGTCGATAAATAAAATATGGACAAGAAGCATCATATTCATTCACACAAGACATTATAGTAAACAACTTCCTCATATAACTCAACTTGAAACAAGTATAAGGTAATCACAAATAAAGGTGCATAAGAAATCATAATTGGTGATGGCAAACTTTGTTCTTGGTCAGAGAACATTTAACAAATTATACTTATCTATTGAGCAGCGCTCTCATAATAAAGCTTATGGTAAACTTGCATACTCAATCATATTAATCATTGATGACTTTCAAAGCTATATTCATTCAGGTAAAACTTGTACTAAACAAGAAAGAGTAAAAACATGATGAAGCAAATCACAATGTAATAGTTTGATCACAACAACTCAAATGCTTGCTTGAGATGGAGGGAAATAGGTTTACTGACTCAACATAAAGTAAAAGACAGGCCCTTCGCAGAGGGAAGCAGGGATTAGATCATGTGCTAGAGCTTTTTCAGTTTTGAAATCATATAAAGAGAATAAAAGTAAAGTTTTGAGAGGTGTTTGTTGTTGTCAACGATCGGTAGCGGGTACTCTAACCCCTTGCCAAACGGACCTCCAAAGAGCGGCTCCCATGAAGGACGTTATCTCTGCCAGACAAGGTAGATCATCCCTCTTCTCTTTTGTTTACACATGTAATTTAGTTTATTTAAGGATGACACTCCCCAACCTTTGCTTACACAAGCCATGGCTAACCGAATCCTCGGGTGCCTTCCAACAATCTCATACCATGGAGGAGTGTCTATTGCAAAATTAAGTTGCTTACCGATGAATCGGGGCAAAACATGTGAAGAGAATTATTAATGAAAGTTGATTAATTGGGGTCGGGAACCCCGTTGCCAGCTCTTATTGCAAAATTATAGGATAAGTGGATGAAGCCACTAGTCCATTAGTGGAGGCTGCCTAACAAGATCGAAAGATAAAACACCACATACTTCCTCATGAGCTATAAAACATTGACACAAATAAGAAGTAATAAGTTTTTCATTGTTTAAAGGTAGCACATGAAGTATTTACTTGGAATGGCAGAAAATACCATGCAGTAGGTAGATATGGTGGACACAAATGGCATAGGTTTGGGTTCAGGTTTGGATGCACGAGAAGTATTCCCTCTCAGTACATGTCTTTGGCTAGCAAGGTTAAATAGCAAGCATAAGAGTTGAAGGAAACAAACAACTATACATGTGATAGAAACAATCATGCATCTTACTTGTAAGCACAAACAGTTTTAACTTTAGAATACTAAGCTAAGGACTGATAAGAAAGATAATAATATCTTCTACATGTATTTCCTCTATTCTTCTCGAACTCAAAGTGTTGTTGCTATTGACCATTGCTAAGTTTGCCAAAACCAAATAGATTTACTTAATGCTCCCAAAGTGGTACCAATACTAAAATCAAGATCAATCATATAGTAGAAATTGCAAACTAAAATAAGGTGTGCAATATGTAAATGATAAGACTTCTCATTAATATTCCATAACGATAACTCACACCAAGGGATACATAGACAAACTAAAGGAGAGATACTTCCACACCGCAACCCATCTTATACGATAACTTCCCTACTCATGATATGACACTACTTGATAGTAAAAAGTAAAAGGTAGTGATAATGTGATACTGCGGCACTCCCCCAAGCTTGGAACAAACCAAGGGGATGCCAATACCGATGATGAATCAATCCTTTGGCGATGGTGGTGATGAATTCCTGTCTCCAGACTTCCAAGATAGAGGCTCTCCATCAACAAATGACATCTTGGTCTCGGGAATCCTGAAACTAGCAGCACGGCTTATGTGTTTAAACCTGTTTTCATACTCACAGTTCTGATTATGAACGTCATAGAGTTGAGCTTGGAGTTTGTTGGTGGTGTCGTGAAGTGAAAGGATGTCGCCCCATAGCTTTGCAGTTTCCTTCTCGTGTTCAACAATGAGTTCAGACACAATCTTGTGAAAGATATCCACTTCACGCTCGGCCATCTTCTTGTAATTGAAGACCTCTTGTTCTAGCTTCTCCATCCTGTCTTCCAAGCTTCCTTCTCCTTTGGGACCCTGAACATCTTTGATCTGCAGTTTTCCTCGACGAGCATCAACTCCTTTGGGTGCATCCTCAGCTCCTCCATGTACAAGTTGCCAACATCCTCGCAGGAGCTGTCCTTCGGAGTTCCCGACGAAGACATGATGGCTCTAGATCCGAAACAAATCCTGGCAGAAACAACTCGAAACAAAACACGCCGAGAAAACGATATACGGACCTCCAGGGGTCCGGGGGATTTTATAATAAAATTTTCAGAACAAACGGAAAGTACCAGGTCGAACTAGAGTCGGAAAGGGGCGACGAGGCGGTGCCACCATAGGTCGGCGCGGCCAGGGCCAGGGCCCGCGCCGGCCTGTGGTGGCACGCCCTCGTGCGTCTTTTCCACTCCGTTTCGATCTCGTAATTTTTCATATTTTCCAAAAACAACAAAAATATTGTTCGGAAAGTAAATCGCGAACTTTTCATTACCGAGATCGTTACCTATTCAAAGTCGAGTTCGGCGGATCGTCAATTTGTCCTTTGATGAAAGCCTCCGGTGTTTCCACTTGAATAATATCAACATCAACATTATAAGAATCACCCGAGATATAATGCTTGAGTCTTTGTCCATTTACCACTTGCGTAGCATTGCCTTGGAGAGAGCTAATTTTAATTGCTCCTGAACGATACACCTCCTCAACAACATATGGTCCTTCCCATTTCGAGAGTAATTTCCCCGCAAAGAATCCGAGACGAGACCGATACAATAGGACTTTATCCCCAATATTAAACTCTCTTTTGATGATCCTTCTATCATGCCATTTTTTAACTTTTTCTTTAAAGAGTTTAGCATTTTCATAAGCTTCACTTCTCCATTCATCTAGAGAACTTAATTGTAGCAACCTCTTATTACCAGCAAGTTTAGGATCTTTATTTAATTCTCTAACAGTCCCAATAAGCTTTGTGTTCTAGTTCTAAAGGTAAATGACAAGCTTTTCCGTAAACCATTTTATAAGGTGACATTCCCATGGGGTTTTTATAAGCAGTTCTATAAGCCCATAGTGCTTCTTTCAATTTACTAGCCCAATTCTTTCTAGATTTATTAACGGTCTTCTGCAAGATAGATTTAATTTCTCTATTTGATAATTCTACTTGACCACTACTTTGAGGGTGATAAGCGGAAGCAATTCTATGATTAATACCATACCTAGCAAGAGTTTTTCTAAAACCTCCATGAATAAAATGAGAACCTCCATCAGTCATAATATATCTAGGTACTCCAAATCTAGGAAAAATAATATCTAAAAGCATTTTTAAAGAGGTCTCACCGTCGACACTTTTTGTAGGTATGGCTTCCACCCATTTAGTAACATAATCAACAAGCAACAAGTATATGAGTGTTACCTTTTGAAGAGGGAAAAGGTCCCATGAAGTCAAATCCCCAACAATCAAACGGTTCAATAACAAGAGTATAATTCATAGGCATTTCATTGCGTCCGGAGATATTACCAACCCTTTGACATTCATCACAAGATAAAATAAACTTCCTTGCATCTTTGAAGAGAGTTGGCCAATAAAAACCTGATTGTAGAACCTTTTGCGCGGTTCTATCTCCGGCGTGATGTCCTCCATAAGCACTACCATGACATTTACTCAATATCTCTTGTTGTTCATATTCGGGAACACACCTTCGCATAATACCATCCACTCCTTCTTTATATAAGTGTGGGTCATCCCGTAAATAATGCCTCAAGTCATAAAAGAATTTCCTCCTCTCGCTGAGTTGAAAAGGTTGGCGGCAAGTACTTCGAAACGATAAAGTTAGCATAATCAGCATACCAAGGACTATCTCGCGAGCTCACCTTTATTACAGCCAATTGTTCATTTGGAAAACTATCATTAACAGGAACATGATCATAAGCAATATTTTCCAATCTAGACAAATTATCAACAACAGGATTATCAGCACCTTTCCTATCTACAATATGTAAATCAAATTCTTGCAAAAGAAGTACCCATCTAATAAGCCTCCGCTTAGCATCTTTCTTTGTCATAAGGTATCTAATTGCAGCATGATCGAGTATGAATTGTAACTTTTGAATCAACAATATAAGATCTAAATTTATCACAAGCAAAGACTACGACTAACAATTCTTTTTGAGTAGTAGCATAATTTCTTTGAGCAAGCATCAAGAGTTTTACTAGCATAATGAATAACATTTAATTTTTTATCTACTCGCTGTCCAAGAACAGTGCCTACAGCAAAATCACTAGCATCACACATAATTTTAATAGGTAAATTCCAATCAGGAGGTTCAACTATAGGAGCAGTTGTTAAGGCTTTCTTTAGAGTTTCAAAAGCTTCCTTACAATCATCATCAAAAACAAAAGGTACATCTTTTTGAAGAAGATTAGTAAGAGGCTTTGAAATCTTGGATAAATCTTTAATAAATCTCCTATAAAACCCAAGCATGACCAAGAACACTACGAATACCTTTAACATCCCTTGGATAGGGCATCTTCTCAATGGCTTCAACTTTAGCTCTATCAACTTCAATACCTCTCTCGTAAATTTTATGTCCCAATACAATTCCTTCATTAACCATAAAGTGGCATTTCTCCCAATTAAGAACAAGGTTAGTTTCTTCACATCTCTGCAAAACTTTATCAAGGTTTCGCAAGCAACTATCAAAAGAATTCCCGTAGACGGAAAAATCATCCGTGAATACTTCCACAATACTCTCACAAAAGCCATGAAAAATAGCAGACATGCATCTTTGAAAAGTAGCAGGAGCATTACATAAACCAAAAGGCATACGCCTATAAGCATAAGTTCCATAGGGACAAGTAAAAGTGGTTTTCTCTTGATCTTTAGTTTTAACGAGCAATTTGTGAAAACCTGTAATAACCATCAAGAAAGCAAAAATGAGTATTTTTAGACAATCTTTCTAGCATTTGATCAATAAATGGTAAAGGGTAATGATCTTTTTTAGTAACCTTATTAACTTTTCGATAATCAATGCACATTCTATACCCTACAACTACTCTTTGAGGTATGAGCTCATCATTATCATTAGGCACAACAGCTCATTCCTCCTTTCTTAGGAACGCAATGCACAGGACTAACCCATCTACTATCAGCAATAGGATATATAATACCAGACTTCAAGAAGTCGTAATACCTTATTTCTTACCACATCCTTCATCTTGGGAATTAGACGACGCCGAGGTTCGACAACAAGCTTCGCATCATCTTCCATATTAATGGCGTGTTGGCAAATAGAGGGAGAAATCCCCTTCAAGTCATCAAGAGTATAGCCAATAGCACCTCGGTGTTTCTTCAATATTTGCAATAATCTTTCTTCTTCAAACTCTGTAAGCTTAGAACTAATAATAACAGGATATATTTTCTTATCATCAATATGAGCATATTTAAGATTATCGAGCAAAGGCTTTAAATCAAAAACAGGATCTTCCTTTGGTGGCGGTGTTGTACCCAAATCTTCCACCGGTAAATCATGCTTGAGAATAGGTTGGCGAAGAAAAATCTCCTCAAGCTCATCTCTTTCTTTCCTAAAAACTTCACTCTCGCTATTCTCCAAATGTTGCTGCAAAGGATTATTAGGAACAAGAACAATAGATGCACACTCCTCCATTTTAAAATCATTACTAGGCAAATCAGCTTTATAGGGAGTTTTGGTAAATTTAGAGAAGTTAAACTCATAAGATTCACCAAGCAAATTTAGTCAAAATTTTCTCTTTCTTGCAATCTATAATAGCTCCACAAGTATTTAGAAAAGGTCTACCAAAAATGATAGGACAATAATCACTAGCAGCAGTAACCAAGTACCAAAAAGTCAGCTGGATATTTAATCTTACCACATAGAACTTCCACATCTCGAACAATACCAATTGGAGAAATAGTTTCTCTATTAGCCAGACTGAATAACCACATCAATATCTTCAAGTTCACAAGAATCAATTTCGTGCATAATCTCCGTGTAAAGCTCATAAGGTATAGCACTAACACTTGCACCAATATCACATAAACCATAATAGCAATGATCACCAATTCTAACGAGATAGCATAGGAACACTAGCTTGTTTGGGTTTATTAGGATGTGAAACAATATTAGAAGCATCTTCACGAGAAAATAATATGACCATCCTCCACATTTTCGAGTCACAAGACCTTTAACTATTGCAACGAGCAAGTTCAACTTTTATTTGTTCTTCGGGTTCTATAGGTTTCTTTTCACTTTTATGAACCGCACTATTTATAACGAGTACTCTTTCATTTTAGCAGGAAAAGGAGTTTTTTCAATATAAGCTTCGGGAATAACACGATCGGCAGCTTCAACTACAACACACTTATTAATAGATGAATCATTTTTATCTTTATACGGTTCATGATACTTGTCAAAATTCTTCTTAGGCAATTCATAATGAGAGGCAAAAGCTTTATAAAGATTTGCAAGCAACTTGAGAATCAAGACCATATGTAGCACTCATATTACGAAATTCATCAAGTATCCATAAAAACTTCAATGCATTTATAATCATAAATTATACCGATTCTCTATCCTTGTTGTTCTCCCAACCTTCGGTATTTTCTTGGATCCGATCAAGAAGGTCCCTTTTAAACTCTTCTTTGTTGCGTGTAAATGATCCAGAACAAGAAGTATCCAAGCAAGGTCTTGTCTTGAAAAGAAAGTCTTGCATAGAAATTATCAATAATAACATTACCAGGAAGCTCATGAATGGGGCATTTGAGCATTAAAGACTTCAATCTCCCCCAAGCTTGGGCAATACTCTCTCCATCATGAGGCCAGAAATTATATATGCGATTCCGATCTTTGTGAATTTCACTTGGAGGATAAAATTTGGAATAAAATAAAGGCACAATGTCCTCCCAATCAAGAGAATCACCATTCTTCAGCAATTTATACCAATGCGCCGCTTTACCAGACAGCGATATAGAGAATAGTTTCTTCCTAACTTCATTCATAGCAATACCGCACATTTGAATAACCCGCATAATTCATGCAAAAACAATAAATGATCACCGGGATGGACAGTTCCATCCCCTTCATAGCGGTTATCCATAACATGTTCAATAATTTTCGTAGGTATTTTATATGGTATTACTTCCTCACTGGCGC
The DNA here is from genome assembly GCF_022539505.1 of Lolium rigidum. Lineage (NCBI taxonomy): Eukaryota > Viridiplantae > Streptophyta > Magnoliopsida > Poales > Poaceae > Lolium > Lolium rigidum. The sequence goes on from NC_061509.1 coordinate 60,270,923, forward strand.
CTCATCCACTACCGTTGCGGTAGTAGTAGATTTCCTAAATAGAAATTGAAGAGAAGATCTCTCCATAATGACTTATAGCGACGAGCGAAATAAAATCAGCACAAACAGTAAAGGTTTTCCTTACCAATTCCACTTACCAATAGCGCATCACTCCCTGGCAACGGCGCCAGAAAATAGTCTTGATGACCCACAAGTATAGGGGGTGTATCCTAGTACTTTCGATAAATAAGAGTGTCGAACCCAACGAGGAGCAGAAGGTGTTGACAAGCATTTTCGATGAAGGATTCACTGTAAATGCTCATAGACAAGTATTCAGGGGGTTTTGATGTAACAGATGAATAAAGTACAAGTAAGTAAAATGCGAGAGAAATAATTGCAGCGAGTGGCCCAATCCTTTTTAGCAAAAAGGACAAGCCGGTTTGTTTACTTATAATGACCAAACGTTCTCGAGGACACACGGGATTTTAGTCTAGTGCTTTCGCTTCATACAGATCGATTAATCTTCATTGTTTTGATAAGTGTTGTGTGGGTGAACCTATGCTAATGTACCGCCCTTCCTAGGACTAATACATACTTGTGATTATACCCCTTGCAAGCATCCGCAACTACAAGAAAGTAATTAAGATAAATCTAACCACAGCCTTAAACTCTAAGATCCTGCGATCCCTCCTGCATCGATAAACCAACGGGGGTTTAGGTTTCTGTCACTCCGGCAACCCCGCAATTGGCAAACGAGTACAAGATGCATTCCCCTAGGCCCATAAATGGTGAAGTGTCGTGTAGTAGACGTTCACACGACACCACTAGAAGAATAACACCACAACTTAAATATCATAACATTGAATATTACTCAACCATAGTTCACTACTAACATTTAGACTTCACCCATGTCCTCAAGAACTAAACGAACTACTCACGAGACATCATATGGAACATGATCAGAGATGATATGATGATGAATAACAATCTGAACATAAACCTTGGTTCAATGGTTTCACTCAATAGCATCAATAACAAGTAGAAATCAATACGGGAGAGTTTCCCCTATCAAACAATCAAGATCAAACCCAAATTGCTACAGCGGTGACGATGTCCAGCGGTGGAGATGGCGGTGATGATGGTGGAGATGATGATGATGGTGATGGAGATGATGTCCATCTCGATGGCGGTGACGATGGCGTCGATTTCCCCCTCCGGGAGGGAATTTCCCCGGCGGATTCCTGCCCGCCGGAGAGCTCTTTTCTCTCGGTGTTCTCCGCCCCGCGCGGCCGTAACCCTTCGTGAGGATTCCTCTCGTGGCTTAGGTCTTCGGGACGAAGGGTTTCGCGAAGAAAAGGAGGCGAAAGAGGCCGAGGGGCCCCACACCACATGGTGGCGCGGCCGGAGCCATGGGCCGCGCCACCCTATGGTGTGGGCCCACCTTGGGTCCACCTGACTCCCCCTTCTGGCTTCCTTCGTCATCTGGAAAGATAGGATTTTTGGTAAAATTCCCTTCCTCAGTTGATCTTCCGAAATATCGCATCCTAACGGTGCTTTTTCCAGCAGAATCCTGGCTCCGGTGCGCGATCTCCAAATAATCATGAAACATGCAAAATAGATGAAATAACATAAGTATTGTGTCCCAACATGAAATATATCAATGAATAACAGCAAATTATGATATAAAATAGTGATGCAAATTGGACGTATCAGCTACCAAGGACTTGATCTACTTTCATGTCACTTGACCTTGTAGCGGCCTTGATCTTCCGAATGGTTCCTTCATGATCAATGAATTCATCTCTTGCTAGTGCTTGAACATGAGGGATCACTTGAGCTTGATCATGAGTTGAAGATGTTTCTTGATCATCATCATGGTCTTGCTCCGTGGAATGAGGACTTTCTTCTTGTTCTTCGGAATGTGACTTATCTTGAGTGGAGGATGGTTCTTGAGTTGCACTTGATGGTTTAGCTTGAGTTGAGCTAGGCTCCACTTGAGCCGTGCTTGATACTTCTATTCCATCATCTTGATCATCATTATGAACTTCCATGGGCCGAATGTGTCCAATGCCCATATGCTTGATGGCACTAGATGGATCATCATCATTACCTGCAACACATGGAACAACTTGCTCCATTTGGGAGCCATTATCCTCCAAGAACACCACGTCACAAGATACTTCAATAGTCCCAGTGGACCGGTTGTAGTACCTATAGGCGTGAGAGTTCTCCGCATAACCAACAAATATGCCCTCTATAGTTCTAGTTTCAAATTTACCGAGCTTTCCTTTGTTGTTCTTAACAAGACATTTGCATCCAAAGACACGAATATACGTGACATTAGGCTTGTTACTGGAAAGAAGCTCGTATGGAGTTTTGTTGTGAAGGGGACGGAGGAAGAGCCGGTTGGAGTAGTGAACGGCCGTAGAGATAGCTTCTCCCCAAAAGTTGTGGGGTGAGTTGAATTCACTCAACATGGTTCTTGCCATCTCAATGATAGTCCGGTTCTTCCTTTCAACAACACCATTTTGTTGAGGGGTGTATGGCGCCGAAAACTCATGCTTGATGCCCTCATCATCAACAAACTCTTGCATAGTATAGTTCTTGAACTCGGTGCCATTGTCGGTCCTAATCGCCTTGATCTCGGATTCATATGTACGTTGAGCTTTCTTGGCGAAGGTGATGAACTCTCTATGTGTCTCATCCTTAGACTTAAGGAGAAAGACCCAAGAGTATCTTGAGTAATCATCAACAATGACAAGTCCATACTTGCTTCCACCAAGAGTATCATAATGTGATGGCCCAAAGAGATCCAAATGAAGGAGCTCCAAAGGCCTAGATGTGGTGACAATACTCTTGATAGGATATTTCTTCTTGAGTTGTTTTCCGGCTACACATGCACTGCATACACGATCTTTCTCAAAAGAAATGCCGGTTAGTCCAACAATGTGCTCACCCTTTAGGAGTTGTTTAAGATTTCTCATGTTAACATGACCAAGGCGGCGATGCCACAACCATCCTTCATCATGCTTGGCCGCCATTAGACATGTGGAGGGAGAGGGGCTCTCTTTCGAGAGGTCAACCACGTAAAGGTTGTTCTCCACATATCCAACAAGGACCAATTTGAGATTGTCACTCCTAAAGACTTGCACATAATACTTAGTAAAATATGAATTGTAACCGGCATCGGCAAGATGATATATAGAAAGTAAGTTATAACCAAGGTATTCAACAAGCATGACCGTCTCAAGGCACAAGTCCTTAGAGATTGCCACCTTGCCATACCCAAGTACCTTTCCCTTTGAGTTGTCACCAAAGGTGATGCTTGACTTCTTGTTGATATCCTCAATGAATTGATCAAGCACATCTCTTCCTCCGGTCATAGGATTGGTGCATCCACTATCAAACACCCATTTTGGACCACCGGAGGCATACCCCTACAAAATCAAGTAGAGGATTTAGGAACCCATCGATTAATGGGTTCCTTTGCAATGGCAACAATATCTTTTGGTACCCAAATTGAGTACTCTCTATAAGCATAGCCATTAGGAGGGCCAACATAGTTAGCATAAACATCACCATAATAATCAACAAATAATGCATAGTGATCGTTTGCCCCGTGCGGTCACCACTAGTGGCTTTGCCCCTTGAGGCTTTGCCATTCTTGTTCCTATCTTGAGCGGGTTTCTCCTTGTTGTAGTTCTTCTTCTTGTGAGACTTGGGAACATATCCAAGTCCAAACTTTTGATTGTTTGACCTTTGCTTACTCAAGAGGTCATCCAATCCCATCTTGTTCTTAGCGGTGTTGAACTTTGCAAGTTCCTTTGTTAACCTAACATTTTCCTCAAGAATAGATGCATGCTCACAAGAGGATTCATTAGGATGATAGTCGAGACCATATTTAGTCACCAAGGATTCAAGATATGCATTGGCCTCAACATGCAAAGAGAGTTCCTCTTGTAAATGAACATATTCCTCAACAAGCTTAGCATGCTCACTAGTAAAAGATGTAGGGGAACTAGCATGCTTTTCAACAACAATGGGATCCTTCATTGATTCAAGTGCTTTCATGTAGGTTTCTTGGAGTAGGTCATGGTTCTCTCCAAGTTTCTTGAGCTCATCCTTTACAAGCTTGTTAGCTCTTTCAAGGTGGTCAAGATCCCTAGTGAGAGAAGCATGAGCAACTTCAAGTTCCTCCTTTGAGGTATGGAGCACTTGAGTCAAAGATTGAGCCCTATCAATAGTTTCTAGGTCCTTAACTTTATCAAGTTCATAAGTTTCAATTTGTTGCTTAAGGCCTTGAGATATGCACCTTTCGGTTTTTAGCTCTTGTCTTAGGAGATTGAATCTCCGTTCCTTTTCATCCAATTGATATTCTAATTCCTCAATGGACTCATCCTTTTCTTTGAGAGAGTCCATCAAGAAATCAAACTTGACAAGAGCTTCACCACGAAGGGTGCATCTAACATTGTAAAGTTCCTTAAGCACAATTAGTTCATCTTGATTTTCATTTTCATCATCAAGAACACTAGATAGGGAAGGTGGAGGTTCCATTACCTTGGTTTCCCTTGCCATAAGACAAGAGCCAACGATTGTAGAGGAGGGAGATTCATCGGAGTCATCATCTTGGGTTGTTCTTGCCATGAAGGAAGAACCAACATCATTCTCCGTGGAATAGTCCTTGGAGTAGTCATATGTGAAGAGTGATCCGGGCTTAGAGAAAGCCAAGCCGGCCACCCCGGCCTCTTTCTCCCCATCTTCCTCTTCATCATCGGACAAGTACTCGGCCCCAACAAAGGCTCTTCCCTTGTTCTTCTTGTATCGATCGTTGATTGGGTTTGGCTTCAATCTTGGCTTGACCCCTTTGATGAATCTTGGCTTGTCTACCCTTTTCTCATAAGGGCACTCATTTGCAAAGTGGCTATCTCCATCACAATTGTAGCAAGTTCTCTTCTTCTTGTCATTGAGGAGCATTGGAAACTTTGCCTTGTATTTCTTGGCAAAGAAAGCAAAGTCGGTAGCCATGTCACTAGTTGAAGTCATCTCTTCTTCTTATTCAATTTCATAGTCTTCTTTGCTCCCATGATCGGCCCTACCTTTGAGAGCAAGGTTGTGTGACCCTTCATGGTTGTGCGAGGCTTCATCCACACGGTTCATTGCCATGAGCCTCTTTCCCGCTTTGGCCATGTTTTCATTGGCGGCCACATAGGAGACGAGATCATCGGAGTTGAGATCGGCACTCTTGGTCATGATTTGCAAGTTGAGTGTAAGGTTGGTGTCTTCTTGCTTGACGGCAATCATAGCAATGACCTTGGACTTTATGAATGCTTCATTCATCTCGAAGCCATCATTGTAGTTCTCAACACCAAGTCCCTTGACCCTTACTCTAAGAGCACCAAGCCTAGCATAGGCATCGGATACGGATTCTCCATCTCGAATCATGAACTGGTGGGCCTCTTGCTTTGCGGTCTCATAAAGAGCTGATTGGATCAAATCGGTTCCCTCTTGGAGTACTATGATCCGATCCCACAACTCTTTAGCGGAGACAATGTCATCGACTTGATCAAGAAGCTTGCGGTTGATGCCACTTCTAATCTTGTCACGTGCGGAGGCATTGAGTTGACGGTTGTAGAACTCGGTGGAGGTTAACCGAATAGTATCTGAATGATTGGGTATAATTTGCGAACTTATCCACGGATGAATCTGAAAAACGCCTGGGTTGGCGTATACCGCTGGCTGCTCCGATGGAGAGAGTGCGGGCTAGTTGCAGGAAGCTATGATGAGGTGGCTAGATCGATCCATATGGACCATCATCATCGTGCTGTTTTGGGCTCTAGCAGCGGCCAGGTTTCTCCGAGACGGAAAACAGCACCGAAATGGCGAGACGGAATAATATTTGCGGTCCAGAGTGCACGTGATGCGCGCTAAGAACGCGCCGCTGACTTTTCGCTGAGCGCAAAACAAAACGAAGAGATCTCATCGTCGGCCGCTGGTGTACGTCGTACCGGCATAGCATCTGGCGATAGTTACCGGTAGATGAACTCGTACCATCTGAGCCGGTGAACTGATAGTTACTGTACGCACGTCCGCGCGCGGCGGGAGCGAGGAGTCCCGTAGGCCGTAGCAGAGGGAGCTCACGGCGGCACGGACGCAACGGCACGGCCGGCCGGGCTGGTTGATTACGGATTAATTAAGCCGGAGACTTGCGCCTACACTACACGAATGGGCACGGCGTTTTGTACTGTAGCACGGCGGCATGCTTGATTAGGATCACGGGTACAGCACAGGTCAGGTAGTGGTGGTGGCTGTTAACTCGATCCAACAGCGCTATCTCGGCCGTGACGCCGCCAGATCATGTCCCGTCGTCGATGGCCACTGGCCACCGCCAAGGGTTTGTTTGGTTGTTGGGACCAAAATTCCCCGGGAAAATATTCCCCACCGGGAATAGACTGAAACAGGAGCAAAACTCCGGGATTCTATTCCCGACCTCCGGACTAGGGGAAAAATCTCCCCGGAAAAAGGCCGAGAACCCGCCGGGATTCGAGTAACCAAACAAGCTCCAAAGGGGTCGCGCTCCCATTTTTTTCCCCCCACTATTGATTCTCTATTCACCCCAGATTTTTTTTCCCAGACTCTCTTCTCCCCAAATATGCTTGTGCACCGGCCCAAGAGGGTAACGAAATCTATAGAAAAAGGCCAGCTTTTTCGGCTTCCATCATAGGCTTTGAATATATGGGCCTTTCGTTCAGCTTTTTTTTTCTACTAAAAAAAGCAAAAATACTGGACGAAAAGTTAGCCGATTCCTACGCCGACCAGGGCGACGGCTACTCCGAGCCGCACAACCCCTGGCCGGGTTTTGGCCAGGCCCATTTAATTGTTCCGGTTTTCCTTTATTTGTGCGGTTTCCAAGATTTAAAAAACGTTTAAATTAAAAAAAATCAATTTTCGAAAGTTTTCAAATTTTGAAAATATTCAGATTTGAGCATTGTTCAAATTTTGAAAATATGTAGATTTTAAAACTGTTCAAATTTAAAAAATGTTAAAATTTCGAAAATATTCAGGTTTTAAATTTGTTCAAATTTCGAAAATGTTCAGGTTTAATATTTGTTCAAATTTAGAAAATGTTCAGTTTTTAAATGGGTTCAAATTTAAAAATGTTAAATTTTGAATTCAAAAACATTCAATTTTAAAATTTGTGCAAATTGAAAAATGTTAAAATTTTAAAATTGTTCAAGTTCAAAAAATGTTCACATCGAGAAAAAATGTTAAATTTCTTTTTTTAGAAATAATCAGATTTTTGTAAAACAAAAAACAATTGAAAAAAGAAAAAGAAGATTATTACCTGATCCTGGGTCGTGGCCCAAGTAGTTGCCGTGGAGGGTGTGCAGCACCCCCGCGGTGGGGTCCTCCTCCCTCGCGCTCGCGCGCTCCCTTTCATGTGTTTCGCACAAGATCGGTCGGGTGGGCCTTCTATTTGGCGGTCCATTTACGTCGGGCAAAGATCATCGACCGCTGTTAACCAGCTGGATCAAGCTAGCCACCGGACTGGTTGACAACTAAGACCGCGGGCGGGTATTTAACTCGGTGGATTTCTTCTTCGCTCCCCGATGTGGGACTAAAAAAGTGGAGATATGCCTGTAAAGGTGGTGGGCTTGCCAGTGTATATGCATGCGATTTCTTCTTCGCTCCCCGATATGTACGTAGCTGCGCATCATTACGTAGCGCTTTGCCAGTGCCGTGCAGATTGGTGTCGCGCTAGGCCGCTAGTACTCTCTCCACAGCTAACATCAGTAGGGTGCAGTCCACACATGTATCAGGCCTTGCCACTAATTTCATGCATGTGCATGTGTATATGCATGCGTATCACCATGACCTCATCTTGGCAATTACCATGAGAACCTGGCCGCAAAATCCATGCACATGCATGTGCATCACGTAGTAGCAACTAGCAAGTGAGCTGGCTGATGCACCACACGTAGTTAGCAAGTGAGATGGCCGGTACACCAACACATGTACGGTTTAGGGAAAAATGCGAAGGCACAAATTCCAAACTACAATCAGGCCAAAACTGTATTATCAGCTATGTAAACTATAAATTTGTGAAACTAATATTATGGAATTATTTTTCTGCAACAAGAGAAAAAATATTTCATAACAAAAAGGAACAAATAAGTATACACTCGGGAACAACTACTTATTCACCATGGAACAACTAATTATACACATGGGAACAAAAACATTAATGGAACTAATAGCCTAGGTGGAGCGGAACAACAAATTAAATGGAGGAAAATCATGAAAAAAACAAAAAAAGTGAAAGAAACATATAAAACGAAAAATGAAAAAAAAATCCTAACTAAAACTGAAGGCAGGAAATACCTATAAACATGAATAGAATGCACGGGTTAAAAAGGAAACGTAAGGCTTAATGAAAGAATATGGAAACCAGATCTCACGTTTGAATAAATAAATAAAGTCGGTTTGCAGAATGAACAAATATCAGCTCACGTCGCAGTGGCAAGGGACACCCTCGCATGTTTAACACCCAGGTTCGAATCCCCAGTCTGTTCGTTTTTTCGATAATACGCTCCGCAAATGGGCCGGCCCGGAAACGCGCAGCTTTCAGCGAAGCGGTGTTCCGCAGCGCGCGCGCGCCACCGAGCAATTTCCCCGCGCTGCCGACCAGGTCAGTGGAGAGCAGCGCACGAAAAGTTACCCAGAACAAAGGTGCCGAGATGACTCAGCATATGTGTATAAATGAGGGCCCAAGTGCAACGGGATGGATATTTTTCTTCACGATAATGGCTGTTGTAACCCTGTGTCTCGGCACTCTTGGTGGACGAAAAACTATGCATGAAAATATATTTTTGAGGCATTTCTTGATCACTGGGTTTACTCTGAGTTATTTTCATGGACCTTATAATTTTATTTTGAAACGGAGACCTTCCGATCTTGCATGCATCGAGATCTATGCAACGGCCTACGAGTCATGGATTTGCGATAATCCTATAAGGCTCCGCCGTAGGCATCCGCAAGAGCAATGTTGATGACGATGTGACTAGAACAACCACATGCATGGTGCCATGGTGGGGGCAGCTATCTGCCCCGATGATCAGCGGAGAGTTGGTGATGGTGTTCGATAGTACTTTTTTTTTGAAACAAGGGCAAAAGCTTTGCCCATTCATTGATTAAGAAAGGAGTTTACAAGAAAGTAAAAGTTTTAGACATAATACAAGTTTTACTCTCGCGGCATCAAATTACACAAATTTTTAGCACCCGCTAAAACCCAAAGCGTAGCTTCTTTTTTGATTCTCTCGAAGACGACTTGCGAAGGAGCGCGCTTGTTTTTGAAAACTCTATCGTTTCTCTCATTCCAAATTTCCCAAATGATGAGCATGGCAAGAGACGCCATACCCTTGCGGTTTTGTCCCGTAGATATCATGGTCCACCACTCCGGGAAGGAGAGACCCGCCCAATTGTTGGAATGAGAAGCCGGAATATCGAACCCTTCTTTGGCCTTGTCCCACAGACGCAAGGTGAAGCGGCAATGGACTAGAAGGTGTTCGATAGTACTGATGTAGCCACCCTGGAGTACCTTGCTTGACATGAGGCCCAATACTGCTGCCGATGTTGACGATCAATTACCTTCTAATTTCTTCTTGTTATCTTGAGGTGATTTATGGCCTATAACAGGTACAACATCATTCTTCGTAACATTCTGAAGCGGCCACACCGGCAAGGCCAATTTGAAGAAGCTTGTTAATTCCACGAGTCCCGCTAGCCCGTTCAATGTGCACGAGCACGACTACGAGCGAGTGCTTGATTTCCCGAACAATCACGTGGCAAATCCTACCAGTTACCATACACTAGCGATGGACAAATCTTACACCTAGCAACTATTTCATTCCATGTCCTAAACCCGAACGTTCGCTCAATATCATTTTCCCAAAGTTAACTTAGAGTTTTGTGTATCCCTAGATTCAGGTTGTTGTACACACCTTACTCAACAAGGATAAATAACTTTTGTGCCTTGGAGTTCCCTTGCCTTCAACAAGCACCCTTGTCTATCGACCAGGTTTCCAGACTACAAATCCCAACACTCAGATAGCATCCAAGTATAAGGCCCCCCTCTCTTTAGCATAAATAGATGTGTTTTCGTCTGAACTTGCGGAAGCCCTTGCTCTCCGCCGAGCGATCCTCTTTGCTCAAGAAGAAGGTTTCTTCAGAATTATCGTCGATTCCGATTGTCTATCAGTGATTCAGCGTGTGCTATCTAAAACCCTCGACAGATCGCTGTTGAGACCGGTGATAGAAGACGCCAAACGGCTGGCAGCGGGTTTTTCTTCATGTGAATTCTGGCATGTCTACCGTAGTCTCAATGTTGCAGCTCATATTTTAGCTAGATCGTGTGCTAGTTTTTCTTGTTCTGTGCGGCGTGGTGTTGCCGGAGTGCATCCGTGAGGCCATTTGTATTGACATTATGATTATTTGATCAATAAAGCACATGTTTCCCTCAAAAAAAATAGATATGTTTTCGCTATATAAAAAAACAAGATAGGTGCAGAATTTGAAATCATAGAGTCGCTGGCTTCGTGTTGTGCCCCGACCAAAGTGTTGGTTCCACTCGTGGTGGCACTTCCAGTTTCAGTTTTAGCCTTATGGGCTAGGGTCAAAGCCTGTAGTAGACCATCTCACGAGCATTTCCACTGTCTTCTTTTTCTTCTTTACGATGTGATGATTAGGTTTGTTTTGTTTTTCGAAAATTTCACCGATCTATTTATATTGTAGAGTCTTTAGAAAATTTCTTAACAATAGTATAAATAAATCTAAAAGCAATAAAAATTACAAAAGAGTCTTTAGACCATCTAACGACGACTACAAGCGCTCGAACAAGTTGAATACACGTTGTCGTCCTCGCTACTCCCTCATTGTGGAGTCGAGCAAAGTTTGAAGTAGTAGATCCTGTTGTAGTAGGTGGCTGAGAAGTCGACGTGCTAAGACTCTAAAGGACCACGGCACGAGAGTGACATCTATTGCTGATGAAGAGAAGCGTAGATAAAAAAAACACATACCAAATCTAATGAGATCGGCCGGAAACAAACACCCACACGTCCTTTGCCAATGCTAGACGCATCATTGGATTAATTCAGTGTACTCTACAGAAAAACAAATGTTAGGTCCGTTTGCAGTCGGCCAAAACAAAGAGGCAAACTTAGTTGTCAGGGTTATCACGTAAGACCTTTTCCTTATCAGTTCTTGCAGCTTCCATGAACAACTCACGAGGGCACCATTGAGATAGACACAATATCCTGAAGTGGACTGGTGCGAGCATCAAGCACGATTAGCAATGTTGGACATCGGTATTTAGACGGATTGGACACAAAGAGCGCTGACATCCGTGGTGACTGGTGACCTTGGGAAGGGTTATAGCTATGCATGGGCAGCCCGGCCCAACCCAACCTGAAAATCTCCGGTCGGTACAGGCTGAGATTGCGCATCGGGTCTAAAATTTGAGCTCGACGATCGGGCCAGGCCAGTCTCGGGCCTTTAAAATGTGTGAGTCATGCAGGAGTCGGGCCGGTCCACATGCCCACACATTTGTACGAGATCGTACCTACGGCTGGGCAGTTAATGCAGAGATTTGTCTCAAAAAAAAAAGTTAATGCAGAGATGGATCGAGATTCGAGAGTGTTTGTGTAATAAGCTGTGCGCGTCAGCGCGTGTACGGTTGTACTGTACCTTCAGTCTGTTAATGCCAAGTTGCCTACGTAACATCTGGTTTACTCTTTTAGCATAGGTGCAGCTGGATCGATCGTTAAGCACGTACGCACGGCACGGGGGCGGTGAAGTGGAATTGAATAGGACGTCCGTCCGTGGCGTGCGCGATCGGGGCCGGGCGTGGCCGTGGCCTACGTCGCGGCTGGCACGGAGTGGCCCGGAACCATGCATGTACTCCCTCCGTCCACAAATAAGTGTACCTGCGGGGTTTTCAAGATAAATTATGAGGTGGAGTGAAAAGTACATTGGGAACATGCATCTCTCCTCTTTAATTCTTTCACTTCAGTATCCGCATCCTATCCGTATCCGCATGGACTCTCGCGTGTTCCTGGCGGCAAGACCAGATTCAGTGTCGACTCGACACGGCCGAGTATTCAGGTACGTGTGCCTTGTTGTTTCCCTCTAACTGCTGACGGCTACTTAGAGCATCTCCAACAGACGCTGTAAAAGGTGCGCGCGGCAAAATACCTGCCAGTTTGGCGCGCGCGAGCGCTCACGCGAAGCTCCAGCAGACGCGGGAAAAGGGCGCGCGCGGCAAAAAATTTGCCGCGCCCGCGCGTTTGCGCTATCCCACGGGGGAAAATTGCCGCGTGTGCTACCGCGCGTGCTATAAAGACAACACGCGCGAACGGGCCAACTGCCTCCCGCGTCTGAAACTTCCGCGTGTCGCTCCGCCTCTCCCCCACCGCTCTGCCTCCGCGCCACCGCTCTGCCTCCGCGCCGACAGTCCGCCTCCGTCTCCGGCGCCATGCCTCCGCGCCGCCGCTCCGCCTCCGGCTACCGCGGCGTCCGCACGCGGCCGAGCGGCCGCTTCGACGCCGAGATTCGCTCCGGCGAGGAGCGGATCCGGCTCGGTACCTTCGACACCACGCATGAGGCGGCGCGAGCCTACGACGCCGTCGCGTGGCGCCTCGGCCGCCCCCGCCGGCAGATGAATTTCGACGATGTTTGGACGCGCAAGCAGGCAGAGATGCTCGCGCCGCCATCGCCGCTCATCACGACCGAGCAGCGGCGCCGCGCCCGCGACCTCGAGCAGCGCCTGCGCGTGGCGGAGCAGGATGAGCGCATGCGCCTCGAGTGGGCGCGCGCGTTCCCGGAGGACGTCGCCGCAACGGAGGCCTTCTACGCGCAGAAGGAGGGGGACAAGGCGGCGATGGCGGCGATGAAGAAGGCGAGTCGCGAGAAGCGCCGCGTCGAGTCCGCGGCGAGGAAGAAGGCGAGGACCGACGCGGCGGCGAGAAGGAAGGAGGAAAGGAAGAACGCCGCAGGGCCGTCGACCGTCGTCCTCTCGTCCTCCTCCGAGTTCCAGTACACGACGACGTCGACGCCGGTGTCGGACACGACATCGAGCGGCTCCGACTTCGGCCGGGAGTCCGACGACGGCGAGGAGTAGTTTATTTTAGTATTTTCGTTAAAATGTCGCATTGTATCGCGCACTTTTAAAATATATTCGTATTTTCGATCATATTTACATAGTTTGTTTGATGAATTTAAAAAAAAACGGTCGGATTAGCAGTTTCTGACGCGCGCGCTGCAAAATAGCGCCTCTGGCGGAGGTGCGTTTTTCGCACACCAACGCGCGCTGCAAAATACAGCCTCCGCCGGGGACAAATTCGCTATGCCGCGCGCAGCGGTATACAGGGCGCCCAATCGCCGGTATAGCGCGCGAGATTTTACAGCGCCTGTTGGAGATGCTCTTAATACTTTGTACTAGCAGGTAGCACCACAAGTTCCTTAGCTTTGTCATCTGTATACTGTTTAGTGTTTACGTAGACTACTCGCTCAATCAGTGTCACAATATTAACTCAGCTCCTTTCGTCGCTCAACTATACAGTATCTCAATCGTCCTACAAACGGAAGCAATTCTCTCCTACTGCTCCGTACAACAAGTACTACTCCCACCGGAGTTGGCTCGCAGCGGATTAGAATACACTAACGATTCCCACCACGTGCTTTCGGGAGTACAATAGTACTACTGTCTACATGCCAGGATCCAGCTGGAGCTGCCGATTACTGTAACAAACACCGGGATTCCTACGTGCGTGCGTCCTGCGGAATATAATGGCATTTGTCGATGCACGTCACGTGCTCCTGCCCGTGCTTGTGTGTTTGTTTTTCGGGCAAAACTCTTGCTTACATGCTCGATAGTCAACTCCAACGCGATATGCGTGGCAAACCTTCGGCCTTCGCGATGCGAGACACATCACCACGGAGGTACGTGTAGGGCTACTGGCTTCGCCAAAGTGCAGATTTATTCCGTGGCTGGCGGCTTTGAACCGCTGCCGGACGGCAGGGCCCGCCTCGCTTACCGGCGTGCCTATTTTGTGACCAGCACGACGGGTCAATCGATCACACTCTGCTAGGATGCACCCTCTCACACCTCAAACTTGTCTACCTTGGTGAAACCGAGGAAACCGCATTCTAACGGCAGATGGGGATGGTGTGGCGGAAGAGACCTCATCCGTGATTTTTGGATAGCGATAGCTTTGGTTTGTTGATGCATGTGGCTCCACGGCAACGACATCATCTTCCAGCGAGCGGGTACTTCACATGAATTGGTGCTTAGTAAGATCATTGTCGAGGCAGAGATCTAGAGATGAGTAGCCAACCTATTTAGGAGTTAGGACTAGTCTATCATTGATGGACACTACAGATCTGTGGTCTCGATGCAAGCGTCGACCGTGTTGTAACTACGACAACCACCCCCATGTCCAGATGCACCACCCTGCTAGAACGCTTGCCGCCGACAAGACAATTTTTGCGCCGGAGTGGAAGAGGAGAACGATGCAGGGTCAGAGAAGAGGGGCTTAGGGAGGAGTTGCTCGATACCTGATATTTGAGCAGTCCAAGAGGAGGCGATGGCAAGGTGTCTTCTTTTGCACACTAGCGCCACTTCGTTCAAGCCGCACGATCGTGATCTAACAATCGCCACTTGTGAGCACATTATAAGACCATATAGTGCCCAGGATATTATTAGATTTTCGGGAAACAAATCTTAGGTTCATTTGCATTTGGCTAAAACATATAGGCAAATTAAGTTGTTAGGACATACGGCTTTTTTCCTACTCACTTCTTCCCACTTCCGGCTTCCGTTTCAACAACTGTTGTCGCACCTATGTACATGTTAGGGGGGGCTCAAGTTGCCAACGTAAAAGCAAGTACAATAGTATGTTTATAGTCCGTCTTCTGTATATGTGGAGGAGAGGGAGATGAAAAAGAGTCGGGAGTGGGCTCTCATTAGCTAGCAGCTAGTGCTCCTAGCCACTTTGTGAGAGTAGGAGGTGGGTCATATACCAATAAAGTAGTACACTCTTAGAGCTAACTATTGTACTCCCTCCTGCCCAAAATATGTTGCATATAAGATTTGGTTAAAGTCAAATTTCGTATAGTTTTATCATCTATATTGATAAAAATATAAATATATATACAACAAAAGAATAATATTTTTAGAATTGTCATGAAATATATTTTATATTATATACATTTTTCATAGTAGACCTTTGTATTATTATCTATATTCTTGATCAAAGTTTGCACAGTTTAGTTTACACGAAAAATTATACGCAACATAAAATAGACAAAAGAGAGTACATATTAGCTACAAATTAGAGCTGTTTTATGGTACCCTCAAATAAATATCAGCCATCCATTTTAGTCTATGCAAAGGCCTACAACAATTCATACTATGCTAAAAACATGAGAGGTATGATCCATACCACTGGCAAATGTCGCCGGAAGGGAAGAGGGAGCCAGGGCGGCGGCCCTGGGGCTCCGCCCGCTGCGGCGGCGGAGATGATGCGAGGCGGGGCGTGGCGGCTTACGGCGACGCGAGCGTGGCGCTGCGCAGTGGTGGTGGTCGGGCGGGCCGTTCCGGGCCCGATCTGGGCCACGGCGGGCGGGCACGGCGGCGGCGCAGCTTTGTCGTGCCGATGGTGGCCGCGTTGTGGGGCGGCGGAATCGGGCTGCTCAGGGCTGGGACGGCTGGCGCGGCCGGGTCCGGAGTTGGTCTTGGCGCTGAGGGCGTGCTGCGGAGTTGTGGTGGTCGGCCACAGTGCATCGGCGCCCGGCCTGCTGCTCCATCTTGCTTCACGGTCGGGTCGACCTCCGGGCGAAAGCTCTGCACGCGACTTTGGTACGTGCTGACGACGGCGGCGCCTCCGGGCGTCGTTCTCCTTCTTGTTGGCGTCGTTGTGGAGTCTCTCGATTCCGACCGACGCGAGGGGTCCTAGAAGCTCCGGGTGAAAACCTAAGCTCCATCGGGAGCGGGCGACGGCAACGGACGCGTTGCTACCTTGTTGGAGGCGTCGCCTTGGAGCCTTCTAGCCCTCGCGGTGCGGTTGGTTCGTAGCGGCTGGGCGAGAGGTCTCGTGGCTAGGGAGGTGGAAGCCGGGGCGGCGGCCCCGGACGGTGGTGGTGTGCCGAGGCGGCGGCCTCGGGCCTCTTTGCGGCGACGGTCATATGGGGCTTGACCGTGGCCTTGCGTTTGATTGGGTGGCGGCTTGGAGGCTGTGCGGGCAGCGAGTTTGTCGACACTGGCTGGATTGACTTCGGACGATGCGATGGTCGATCTGGCTGTTACGTCGGGGCGGCGGCCCCGAAGGCATGGTGCTTGGGTGGCAACTTGGAGATCTGTGTGGACAGCGAGGATGTCGACCCGGCTGGTTCGTCTCCGGGCAATGCGGAGGTCGTTGTGGCTTGGAAGTCGGGGCGGCGGTCCCGAAGCTAGAGGTGTGTTTTCTTGCGTTGGTGGCCGCGTTGTGTGGATGACGGGCCCCTCGTTTGTGCGGTTTTTCGTCTCGGTTTTCCTTATAAACCGGGCAATGTATGGTTTTTGGACCCGGTTTCCCTTATAAACTGGGTCATTATGTGCATAGCACTCTTTCTATCTAATCGGGCGGCAGATATCAACTGCCTTGAACTCAAAAAAAAAAAATACCACTGGCAAATTCGGCACCCCAGCTAAAGAGGGTCTACGGTGTAGACGGGCCTGGCTCAAAAGCCGAAGAGAGTTCAACTAAGTGCTATCCTTTGGAGAAAAAAAAACGTTCAAAATTATTACTCCGTTCTGATAACAGGATCATATCGTCCATCCCCTCTTAGTTGCTGCTAGGCGTCAGTTTATAGCAATCGAGTTTTTAGCCGATTTTTAGCGGAACTGATTTTGACAAAATTTCTATCACTAATCAACTTAACAAAAATTATATTTGGGTTAGTCGCTCGCGGCATCTATGGTTCTTTGTTGCCCCCGCATGCGCATAGGTTCAGGCTGCAAGTCTGCCCTACCTGGATGCTGGCCGTCCAGGCTTCAACAGAGCAGCCTTAGCACCCGTGTGCTCGATTACTGACGTGCAAGCGGAGCTGGCTTGGCTTGTCGCTGCTCGGCGACCAGTCCGACGCGGCGAGCCCTGGCGGCCAGTCATTGTTGAGCGGGAGAGGTCGTTCGGCACTGGCAACAACGGTGGGAAGAGGAATTTCGAGCTGTGGACGATCTTTCAGTGCTTCGACATGGCACCGAGCTGAGCGCCATCTTCGCGTCCATGGGCGACGGCTTATGGCATCGTCGAATGGCAGTGGCGGTTATCTGTTGGACTTCACCGGATTCGTCGAGCTAACGGAGAGAGTAGAGTGCATCCATGAAGCGAACCGAAAGAAGAAAAAATAGTGATGATCCTACCAATCTATGGCGCGCCATCGTAGGACTGCTCATACTCGCACCAACATAAGGTCCCCGCAGGGTTCGCCTACACGACAGCGGCGGTGGCGTTAGAGGCGGCGGCATGTGAATGTTAGATCGATTGCAGTCCTCCCACCTTTATACTACTCCCTCCATATATACCCGTGGACAGGTATGGAGTAGTCCATAATATGGACAGGAGCAGTCAGTTGTTCAAATTTATAGTTAATTTTTTTCTTCGAAATACCTAATTACCCTATAAACTGGTATGGAGTAGTCCATAATATGGACAGGAGCAGTCAGTTGTTCTTGCACCAGGTTTACTATAATACCACAGGTGTGCAGCTCGATCGTTAGGCACGCTAGTGGTATTGAATACGCCGTCCGTGGCGTGCGCGATCGCCGGTCGTGGCCTACGTCTGGCGGGCGGCGCCACCAGTGGAAGTGGAGTGGACGGCGGCCGGCATGGAATGGTCGGGAATCATGCACCGATGCACGTACTGTACGTACTACGCCCACGCATTAACTCGGAGGCTCCCGTCCGTGTGACTGTGAGCGATCGCCACCAACCCGGCTTCAATTCCGGTCGTGTCCGTGGCCTACGTACGCTCTCCGCTCTGGATCAGTTTTTTGACGCAGTTTCTCACATGTGTTCGTACAAGTAGTGTGTGCGTGCGTACGTATAATCATAGAGATATGTGTATGCGCGTATGTATTAGCGTCTTTAATTGCACTTTCGTAAAAAGAAACGTTGCACCAGTGCATCCTCTCCGTATATCCACACGACTCCCACATCCAACGCTTCATAAACCAAAGAGTAAAGCCTGAAAAAAAAAAGCTTTGAACTCGTAGGCAGAGTTAGGATTAAACCTTGAACTTCGAATCTAAAAAATGAGCACCCTGAACTTGGCGATCTCGGTCTAAAGTAGCGTTTAGGTGGTTTGCAAACAAGGGGATTGCTGATGTGGTTATGTTCTTTGTAAATATCTTAGACATACATCCATAGCCCACATATCACGTATCAACCTTCCGTTAGAGCATCTCCAACAGACGCGCTATATCGCGGCGCGCTATACCGGCGATTGGGCGCGCTGTATACCGCTGGCGCGCGGCATAGCGAATTTGCCTCCGGTAGAGGCTGTATTTTGCAGCGCGCGTTGGTGTGTGATACGTCTCCGACGTGTCGATAAT
This sequence comes from Lolium rigidum, assembly GCF_022539505.1. Lineage (NCBI taxonomy): Eukaryota > Viridiplantae > Streptophyta > Magnoliopsida > Poales > Poaceae > Lolium > Lolium rigidum. Next base: position 60,289,545 of record NC_061509.1, read on the forward strand.
TTCTTATGTTCTATGCCATATTATTGATGATACCTACATGTTTTATGCACACTTTATGTCATATTCGTGCATTTTCTGGAACTAACCTATTAACAAGATACCGAAGTGCCGATTCTTCGTTTTCTGCTGTTTTTGGTTTCGAAATCCTAGTAACGAAATATTCTCGGAATCGGACGAAATCAAGACCCGGGTTCCTATTTTCACCGGAAGCATCCGAACACCCGGGAAGGACCGGAGGGGGCACTCGGGCCCCCAGACCATAGGCCGGCGCGGCCCAGGCCCTGGCCGCGCCGCCATATGGTGTGGCCACCCCTTCGACCCTCCTGCGCTGCCCTTCCGCCTATTTAAAGCCTCCGTCGACAAAACCCTGATACGAAAAACCACGATACGGAAAACCTTCCAGAGCCGCCACCATCGCGAAGCCAAGATCTGGGGGACAGGAGTCTCTGTTCCGGCACCCTGCCGGAGCGGGGAAGTGCCCCCGGAAGGCTTCTCCATCGACACCGCTGCCATCTCCACCGCCATCTTCATCACCGCTCGTTGCTCCCATGAGGAGGGAGTAGTTCTCCATCGAGGCTCGGGGCTGTACCGGTAGCTATGTGGTTCATCTCTCTCCTATGTACTTCAATACAATAATCTCATGAGCTGCCTTACATGATTGAGATTCATATGATGATGCTTGTAATCTAGATGTCATTATGCTAGTCAAGTGAGTTTTACTTATGTGATCTCCGGAGACTCCTTGTCCCACTTGTGTAAAGGTGACAGTGTGTGCACCGTGTGGGTCTCTTAGGCTATATTTCACAGAATACTTATTCACTGTTGAATGGCATAGTGAGGTGCTTATTTATATCTCTTTATGATTGCAATGTGTTTGTATCACAATTTATCTATGTGCTACTCTAGCAATGTTATTAAAGTAGTTTTATTCCTCCCGCACGTGTGCAAAGGTGACAGATGTGTGCACCGTGTTAGTACTTGGTTTATGCTATGATCATGATCTCTTGTAGATTGCGAAGTTAACTATTGCTATGATAATATTGATGTGATCTATTCCTCCTACATATGCATGAAGGTGACAGTGTGCATGCTATGTTAGTACTTGGTTTAGTCTTTTGATCTATCTTACACTAAAGGTTACTAAAATATGAGCATTGTTAACTCCGGCATTGAGGGTTCGTGTAATCCTACGCAATGTGTTCATCATCCAACAAGAGTGTAGAGTATGCATTTATCTGTTCTGTTATGTGATCAATGTTGAGAGTGTCCACTAGTGAAAGTCTAATCCCTAGGCCTTGTTCCTAAATACTGCTATCGTTGCTTGTTTACTCGTTTCTATCGCGTTACTACTGCTGCGTTACTACTTGCTTGTTTACTCGTCCTGGGCAAAGCACTTTTCCGGTGCCGTTGCTACTACTTATTCATACCACCTGTATTTCACTATCTCTTCGCCGAACTAGTGCACCTATTAGGTGTGTTGGGGACACAAGAGACTTCTTGCTTTGTGGTTGCGGGGTTGCATGAGAGGGATATCTTTGACCTCTTCCTCCCCGAGATCGATAAACCTTGGGTGATCCACTTAAGGGAAACTTGCTCGCTGTTCTACAAACCTCTCGCTCTTGGAGGCCCAACACTGTCTACAAGAATAGAAGCTCCCGTAGACATCAAGCACTTTTCCGGCGCCGTTGCTCGGGGAGGAAAGGTAAAAGGCACTCATACTCCGGTTCCGGGTACATGAGTACTTTTCCGGCGCCATTGTGTTTGTGCCCAAAGCTATTTCCTTTAGATCCCGCAATTGCATCTTGTTGTTTCTTGTTTACACTAGTTTGGCATAATGGACAACAATGAGCTTCTTATTCTATTTCCTGATTTAAAACATGGATTGTTTGATGCGAAAATTAAAAAACCTATGAAATCTTATTTGCATGCTGGTAGTAATATTAGTATGAACGCTTTGAACACCATTGTTGATAATAATATAGAAAGTTCTAAGCTTGGGGAAGCTGGTTTTCATGATCTTTTTAGTCCCCCAAGCATTGAGGAGAAAATTTTCTTTGATGATACTTTGCCTCCTATTTATGATAATTATAATAGTGGTCTTTTGGTACAACCTACTATGAAGGGTAAATTTTATTGTGATTATACTATGCCTCCTACACTTGATGAGAATAATAATGATAGCTACTTTGTTGAAATTGCTCCCACTACAACTAATAAAATTGATTATGCCTATGTGGAGAGTAATAATTTTATGCATGAGGCTCATGATAAGAATGCTTTATGTGATAGTTATATTGTTGAGTTTGCTCATGTTGCTACTGAAAGTTATTATGAGAGAGGAAAATATGGTTGTAGAAATTTTCATGTTACTAAAATGCCTCTCTATGTGCTGAAATTTTTGAAGCTACACTTGTTTTATCTTCCTATGCTTGTTACTTTGCTCTTCATGAACTTGTTTATTTACAAGATTCCTATGCATAGGAAGCATGTTAGACTTAAATGTGTTTTGAATTTGCCTCTTGATGCTCTCTTTTGCTTCACATACTATTTCTTGCAAGTGCATCATTAAAACTGCTCAGCCCATCTTAACGGCTATAAAGAAAGAACTTCTTGGGAGATAACCCATGTGTTATTTTGCTACAGTACTTTGTTTTATATTTGTGTCTTGGAAGTTGTTTACTACTGTAGCAACCTCTCCTTATCTTAGTTTTGTGTTTTGTTGTGCCAAGTAAATTCTTTGATAGTAAAGTGAATACTAGATTTGGATTACTGCGCAGAAACAGTCTTCTTTGCTGTCACGAATCTGGGTCTAATTCTCTGTAGGTAACTCAGAAAATTATGCCAATTTACGTGAGTGATCCCCAGATATGTATGCAATTTTCATTCAATTTGGGCATTTTCATTTGAGCAAGTCTGGTGCCCTTTTAAAATTCGTCTTTACGGACTGTTCTGTTTTGACAGATTCTGCCTTTTATTTCGCATTGCTTCTTTCGTCTGTGTTGGGTGGATTTCTTTGTTCCATTACCTTCCAAGTAGCTTTGAGCAATGTCCAGAAGTGTTAAGAATGATTGTGTCACCTCTGAACATGTGAGTTTTTGATTATGCACTAACCCTCTAATGAGTTTGTTTCGAGTTTGGTGTGGAGGAAGTTTTCAAGGGTCAAGAGAGGAGGATGATATACTATGATCAAGGAGAGTGAAAGCTCTAAGCTTGGGGATGCCCCGGTGGTTCACCCCTGCATATTATAAGAAGACTCAAGCGTCTAAGCTTGGGGATGCCCAAGGCATCCCCTTCTTCATCGACAACATTATCAGGAAACTATATTTTTATTCCGTCACATCTTATGTACTTTGCTTGGAGCGTCGGTTTGTTTTTGTTTTTGTTTTGTTTGAATAAAATGGATCCTAGCATTCACTTTATGGGAGAGAGACACGCTCCGCTGTAGCATATGGACAAATATGTCCTTAGGCTCTACTCATAGTATTCATGGCGAAGTTTCTTCTTCGTTATTTTGTTATATGGTTGGAATTGGAAAATGATACATGTAGTAAATTGCTATAATGTCTTTGATAATGTGATACTTGGCAATTGTTGTGCTCATGTTTAAGCTCTTGCATCATATGCTTTGCACCTATTAATGAAGAAATACATAGAGCTTGCTAAAATTTGGTTTGCATAATTGGTCTCTCTAAAGTCTAGATAATTTCTAGTATTGAGTTTTGAACAACAAGGAAGACGGTGTAGAGTTTTATAATGTTTACAATATGTCTTTTATGTGAGTTTTGCTGTACCGTTCATCCTTGTGTTTGTTTCAAATAACCTTGCTAGCCTAAACCTTGTATCGAGAGGGAATACTTCTCATGCATCCAAAATACTTGAGCCAACCACTATGCCATTTGTGTCCACCATACCTACCTACTACATGGTATTTATCCGCCATTCCAAAGTAAATTGCTTGAGTGCTACCTTTAAAATTCCATCATTCACCTTTGCAATATATAGCTCATGGGACAAATAGCTTAAAAACTATTGTGGTATTGAATATGTACTTATGCACTTTATCTCTTATTAAGTTGCTTGTTGTGCGATAACCATGCTTCGGGGACGCCATCAACTATTCTTTGTTGAATATCATGTGAGTTGCTATGCATGTCCGTCTTGTCCGAAGTAAGAGAGATCTACCACCTTCATGGTTGGAGCATGCATATTGTTAGAGAAGAACTTTGGGCCGCTAACTAAAGCCATGAATCATGGTGGAAGTTTCAGTTTTGGACATATATCCTCAATCTCATATGAGAATAATAATTGTTGCCACATGCTTATGCATTAAAGAGGAGTCCATTATCCGTTGTCCATGTTGTCCCGGTATGGATGTCTAAGTTGAGAATAATCAAAAGCGAGAAATCCAAAATGCGAGCTTTCTCCTTAGACCTTTGTACAGGCGGCATGGAGGTACCCCATTGTGACACTTGGTCAAAACATGTGCATTGCAAAGATCCGGTAGTCCAAGTTAATTAGGACAAGGTGCGGGCACTATTAGTATACTATGCATGAGACTTGCAACTTGTAAGATATAATTTACATAACTCATATGCTTTATTACTACCGTTGACAAAATTGTTTCATGTTTTCAAAATAAAAGCTCTAGCACAAATATAGCAATCGATGCTTTCCTCTTTGAAGGACCATTCTCTTTACTTTTATGTTGAGTCAGTTCACCTATCTCTCTCCACCTCAAGAAGCAAACACTTGTGTGAACTGTGCATTGATTCTTACATACTTACATATTGCACTTGTTATATTACTCTATGTTGACAATTATCCATGAGATATACATGTTACAAGTTGAAAGCAACCGCTGAAACTTAATCTTCCTTTGTGTTGCTTCAATACCTTTACTTTGATTTCTTGCTTTATGAGTTAACTCTTATGCAAGACTTATTGATGCTTGTCTTGAAGTACTATTCATGAAAAGTCTTTGCTTTATGATTCACCTGTTTACTCATGTCATTACCATTGTTTTGATCGCTGCATCCACTACATATGTTTACAAATAGTATGATCAAGGTTATGATGGCATATCACTTCAGAAATTATCTTTGTTATCGTTTTACTCGCTCGGGACGAGCAGAACTAAGCTTGGGGATGCTTGATACGTCTTCGACGTATCGATAATTTCTTATGTTCTATGCCATATTATTGATGATACCTACATGTTTTATGCACACTTTATGTCATATTCGTGCATTTTCTGGAACTAACCTATTAACAAGATGCCGAAGTGCCAGTTCTTGTTTTCTGCTGTTTTTGGTTTCAGAAATCCTAGTAACGAAATATTCTCGGAATCGGACGAAATCAAGACCCAGGTTCCTATTTTCACCGGAAGCATCCAGAACACCCGAGAAGGACCGAGGGGGGGCACTGGGCCCCCAGACCATAGGCCGGCGCGGCCCAGGCCCTGGCCGCGCCGCCATATGGTGTGGCCACCCCTTCGACCCTCCTGCGCTGCCCTTCCGCCTATTTAAAGCCTCCGTCGAGAAAACCCTGATACAAAAAACCACGATACGGAAAACCTTCCAGAGCCGCCGCCATCGCGAAGCCAAGATCTGGGGGACAGGAGTCTCTGTTCCGGCACCCTGCCGGAGCGGGGAAGTGCCCCGGAAGGCTTCTCCATCGACACCGCTGCCATCTCCACCGCCATCTTCATCACCGCCGCTGCTCCCATGAGGAGGGAGTAGTTCTCCATCGAGGCTCGGGGCTGTACCGGTAGCTATGTGGTTCATCTCTCTCCTATGTACTTCAATACAATAATCTCATGAGCTGCCTTACATGATTGAGATTCATATGATGATGCTTGTAATCTAGATGTCATTATGCTAGTCAAGTGAGTTTTACTTATGTGATCTCCGGAGACTCCTTGTCCCACGTGTGTAAAGGTGACAGTGTGTGCACCGTGTGGGTCTCTTAGGCTATATTTCACAGAATACTTATTCACTGTTGAATGGCATAGTGAGGTGCTTATTTGTATCTCTTTATGATTGCAATGTGTTTGTATCACAATTTATCTATGTGCTACTCTAGCAATGTTATTAAAGTAGTTTTATTCCTCCTGCACGTGTGCAAAGGTGACAATGTGTGCACCGTGTTAGTACTTGGTTTATGCTATGATCATGATCTCTTGTAGATTGCGAAGTTAACTATTGCTATGATAATATTGATGTGATCTATTCCTCCTACATATGCATGAAGGTGACAGTGTGCATGCTATGTTAGTACTTGGTTTAGTCTTTTGATCTATCTTACACTAAAGGTTACTAAAATATGAGCATAATTGTGGAGCTTGTTAACTCCGGCATTGAGGGTTCGTGTAATCCTACGCAATGTGTTCATCATCCAACAAGAGTGTAGAGTATGCATTTATCCGTTCGTTATGTGATTAATGTTGAGAGTGTCCACTAGTGAAAGTCTAATCCCTAGGCCTTGTTCCTAAATACTGCTATCGTTGCTTGTTTACTTGTTTTATCGCGTTACTACTGGCTGCGTTACTACTCGCTTGTTTACTCGTCCTCGGGCAAAGCACTTTTCCGGTGCCGTTGCTACTACTTATTCATACCACCTGTATTTCACTATCTCTTCGCCGAACTAGTGCACCTATTAGGTGTGTTGGGGACACAAGAGACTTCTTGCTTTGTGGTTGCGGGGTTGCATGAGAGGGATATCTTTGACCTCTTCCTCCCCGAGATCGATAAACCTTGGGTGATCCACTTAAGGGAAACTTGCTGCTGTTCTACAAACCTCTGCTCTTGGAGGCCCAACACTGTCTACAAGAATAGAAGCTCCCGTAGACATCAGTGTGCGAAAAACGCACCTCCGGTAGAGGCTCTATTTTGCACAGCGCGCGCGTCACAAACTGCTAATCCGACCGTTCTTTTTTGAAAATTCATCAAACAAACTATGCAAATATGATCGAAAATACGAATATATTTTAAAAGTGCGCGATACAATGCGACATTTAAACGAAAATACTAATAATCTACTCCTCCGACTGATCGTCGGACTCCCAATCGAAGTCGGAGCTGCTCAGTGTCGTGTCCGGCACCGGCGTCGACGTCGTCGTCCACTGGAAGTCGGAGGAGGAGGAGGAGAGGACGATGGTCGACGGCCCTGCGCCGTTCTTCTTTTCCTCCTTCCTCCTCGCCGCCGCCTCGGCCCTCGCCTTCTTCCTCGCCGCGGATTCGGCGCGGCGCTTCTCGTGGCTCGCCTTTTTCTTCGCTTTCATCGCCGCCTTCTCCTCCTCCTTCTGCGCGTGGATTTCGTAGAAGGCCTCCATGGCGGTGACGTCCTCGGGGAAGCGGCGCGCCCATTCGAGGCGCAGCGCCTCGTCGCGCTCGGCGATGATGAGGCGCTGCTCCAGCTCCCGTCGCCGGCGGCCTGCTGTTCGCGCGTGATCATCGGCGGCGGCGGCGCCAGCATCTCCGCTTGCTCCCGCGTGAAGACATCGTGGAAATTCATCGTACGCCGGGGAACGGCCGAGCCGCCAGGCGACGGCGTCGTACGCCCGCGCCGCCTCGTGCGCGGTGTCGAACGTGCCGAGGCGGATCCGCTCCTCGCCGGAGCGGATTTCCGCGTCGAACCGGCCGCTCGGCCGCGCCCGGACACCGTGGTAGCCGGAGGAGGGCGCGGCGGCGCGGAGGCATCTCGCGGAGGCGGCGCGGTCGGAGGCGGAGCGGCCGGAGGTGGAGCGGCGCGGGAGGGAGAGAGGCGAGGAGAGAGAGCGACGCGTGGAGGAAGTGGCAGTTGGCCGCGTTCGCGCGTGGCGTGATATAGCGCGCGCGGCGGCAGCGCACGCGGCAAGTTTCCCGCGCGGGATAGCGCGAAAGCGCGCGGGCGGCAAAATATTTGGCGCGCGCGCCTTTTTCCGCGTCTGTTGGAGCAGCGCGGCAACACCGCGCGCGGCAAACCGGCGTTTTTTTTGCCGCGCGGGGCTTTTAGCGCGTGTGTTGGCGATGCTCTTATCTCTCTCCATGTCGCGCGCGGTGCCCTTTTCCCGAGCACTGGCCGGAAGCATCCTATCCTGTCGCAGTAGCGGCAACCGCGAAGCTCCCTCCCAAACAGTACTGGCAGCGGCAAGTACGTCATCCAGCCGTGCAACGACATTTGTGGTGGCACCCCCTCCCTCACAGCCTCGGTTTCACCTCCCATCTCGAACGGCAGTCGTGCTCCAAGCCCGAGCAGTAGCGGCAGCGGAAGCTGCGTTCTCTGTTGTTGCATCGGCAACTGGGCTGCTGGGAGCTAGCCCCCGTCTAGGACAGACTCGATTTAATCTCCCTCCCCGGCGGCGGCGCTGAAGCAACCGATAAAATTAACATGAAATCAAATAAACAAAGCTGGAGTGTGGGTGCAGGGTGGAAAAAGGTAAAACATGTGAAGCAATCGCATTTTGAAGGTAGGCGATTAGATTGATGGTTTTTCCGATTTTTGAAGCAATCGCATTTGGTCATAGGCGCATGAAATTTTTGGGTGCCTTGAAGCTAGACTACACCTGGGCATTTCTTGGACCGGGCCGGGTTTCAGGCCCGAACCCAAAATTTCTAGGCCCGAGCCCGGCCCGGCTCGACCTTCGGGCTTACAAATCGGGCCTGAACCTGACCTGAACAGAGAAAAGTCCGGCCCAGCCTGACAAGCCCGACCCAAACTAAGCTAAAATCGTGTTTCACAAGCCCGGTCCGGCTCGACGTTCGGGTTCAAGAACCAGGCCCGAACCCGACCCGACATGCAAGCCCGATCCGGCCCGGCCCGAGATTTTCGGGGCGGGTCAAGCTAGGCCGTCCGAGCCGGGCTGCCCATGCCGACCCTATCCAATCACCTTCTCATGTATCTCGAATGAAGCTCCAATCTCGCCATCGCCGCAAGGGACGTAGCTCTGTTTCAGCAGCACGGGTAGCTCCCGCTACCGCCTGCACTTCCTTCGTCGTATACGCGTGGACACGGAGCTCATCAGCCGCTGAGTCAAAAAAAAAAGTCAACAAACACAATACTGATCATGGCCATGTTAGCGAACCCTGTTGAAACGATCATCACGCAAGAAACGACTAGGATTTATAAGTTGGGCTTCAGTGTTTAATTCCAACACTGCGTATAGATTTAAGGTGTTATTCAGACTTTACTCTAAACCAAAATTACGACTGGTGGTAGACGAATGTGATTACGATACGAGCACCAGCGTACGACGGGTACCTTCATCTTCTTGTATGAGGCCACGATTTCGGTCGACCATCCGCCCAACCGCCCAAGTCCGGTCAAAGCGGATTCGCTAGTATGGACTCGACACGGTCAATTGGATACATCTGCCTTAGGGCATGTATATTAGTTTAGACTCTTGGTGTCTGTAATATTCTTCTGTATTATATATAAGATAATGATACAGATATTGTATACAATAGTATGTCTGTAAGTTGCTATTTTTAGCCCTAGCTATATGTCAGTATTAATTGCTGATATCTTTCATACAACAATAAAAATTATGTGTGTAAGTTGTCTGTAAAAAAGCTACAGACTGCCTCTCAAAAAAAATAAAAGCTACAGACTGTGTAGAACTTTACAGATAGTCCTCTTCTGTCTCCTCATTCAATTTCCTCTACCCTACCAAAATCACATATAACTATCTCTTACAGATAGCCGAGTCATCATTATTATACATGCCTTAGCTCTATCATCTCTGGTACTTATTCTGTTTAGTACAACTGCGCGTATCTTGTGCAATCACTGCCAACATAATAATCCAGCTCTTGTTGTCACGGAACCAGACAGTATTTTACTACTTTTATGAATGGAGTATTTCATACTGCGGGGCAGAGTTGCGCCTCAGACGGGGGAGTGCTGTATAATACTGTTCATGTCTACGTGCGCGGATCGAGCTGCCGATGGGAGTACAGTATTACTGTAGCACACACTGGGATCCGTTCGTGCGTCTTGCGTGCGGAATATAGTGGCATTTGTCAACGCACGTCACGTGCTCCTGCTCGTGTCTTCAATAGTCAACGCGGAGCCGACGACACTGCGCGTGTAAAACTTTTGCAAGCTCAGCACGTATTTACGTGTAATGACTCAACCGGCATCACAAAAAATTATTCTCCGAAATGTAAGCAAATTTGTTTTATTTGTCACCGCGTTGTATTATATGGGCTACAGCCTTGATAGGAAGTCCACAAATGCTTCATGGGCTATTACTATGAAAGATAGGAGCTGTCGGAGACAAACTTTCAGAAAGTGCCTTTTGGCAAGTGAGTAACATATTTCTAGGACTTAAAAATATCTAAAATTAAATACATACATACATATTCCCATTCCTAAGGTAAGGTAGAAATTTCATGGAACAATATATATAGTATTTTTAAACTATACGAAAAAGAAAAATTTCTGGCAAAAAGTCTGTGTTTTCAAACCTATACACATAGCCACATTTCTCTGTAGCTCAAAATGCAGTGTAATGTCTTCCAAAATTTCGCACGACTATTCAAGACATGTGACTGTATTCATGTAATAATTTTAGTAATCTTTTGAAACATACAAATACAATTTTCATATATTTTAAACACCTGGAGAACCAAATCTGCTCTCACAAATTTTGGTCTCACAGGTGCTAAAATTTCAGACAACTTCTGGTTGATTCTGGTTGACTCATTGTAATTTCAGACAACTTCTAGATGACTCTCATTGACTCATTGTTATTCAAGTTCTTCCTTAACAGACTTCGACAACACGACGACAACCTCAACAACGGTTCTGATGGTGTTGCTGCAACGACTTTCCCATTCGCGTTGTATGTTCTTATCATCTCGCGGCTAACATTCAGTTTGCCATCGGATGATATGCCATTACTAGGCACTTGTTTTGCAATAGATTAGGCATAAGTATACATCTCAAGTGCAATAAAGTCAACCATGAAAATCTTGGTTAACCTGCTGGTTTTAGAATACATGTTAGAATAGCGCGATCATAGCGTACGGCATCAACTTTCTATATGTAGGTTTCCACATTTAGGCCACCATCCGTGCACCTTGCTGGTTTTGAACTCCAACAAACCAACCATATCGCTATCTGCAGAAAGCCGTCAGAACCCAAGCTGTAGCCACAGCACCGGCCGGGTAAAGATGCGAGTTTTGTCACGAGCATCACGAGCAGTACGTTTATCTGCGTGTGTGTGGCGATATCCACGGGCATCCCACTAACGTATCTGCCCGTCCGATTGTACACGGCGTTAGGGACGGTGATTGCTCCGGTGTCCCCCCCTCAGCTCCATGGTTATGAGAAACTGGAGCTGCTTCAGCTTTTTTTGTTTTGATCCGTGGAGTTGCTCCACTTTTTAGTACAAATACGTATAGTTGCTTCAGCTTTTGGTACAAATACGTGAAGTTAGTTCCCCAGAACACAAAAGTTGGTTGTTTATTTACGTCCCACTGCCACCGATAAGTAACCAAAATGTTACGCACGTTTTATCTTTCTCCCCTCCTCTCCCGGTCATGTTTTAATGCCTAGACTCTTCCCCGATTTGACTTCACCGTACGCGATTCACGCCTTCCGCCACCGAATCGAGGCCACCGGTAAACGAATCAAGTTACCTTCAGCCGGAGTCAAACGTGTCTGAATTATTCTTGCTGCCGCGCAAATCGAGTTGTAGCTTGTTGCCGCCGCTGCCGCCTCAACCAACTTCTTCATGGGTGAGGCGGCGATGAGACGTAGTGGCGGCGACAGCAAATCCTGGCGGTGGCGGCAGCAAGCTACAACTCATGGGCGACAGGGATTTTCCCTTCGACCGTGCACCGCTGACTCGTCCACGAAGACAGCAGGGCGCCGACACGCGGGCAGCACAACAACGACGACGACCACAACAACTACGAGGATGACGACTACATCGAGGCGCTCGCGTACCATAACGAGGAGGTCAAGGACGACAGCGATGACTACGTCGCGGCCGTCTTCCACGAATGGCAGCAGGCCATGGCGGAGGGCCGCAATTTTGAGTTCCCCGAGAACATGTCGGACGACGAGATGGCGAAGCTCGGCGTCCTCGTCTCCGAGAACGACCCACCTGTGCAGCCGCCGCTGCCCCGCTACGCCACCGACGTCATGCCGTCGGGCCTGTCGGAGGATGAAGCCCTCGACAGGCGCTACAGGACTCGGCCGCGCCACAACCGCCGCCGTATAGCCCCTGGGATCCTCCTCCACAGCCGCATCCCTGGGCGCCTCCACCGCCGCCACAGCCGCATGCCTGGGCGCCTCCACGGCCAACACAGCCGCATCACTTGGCGCCTCCACCGCCACCACAACCACAGCCCTGGGCGCCTCCACCTCTAGCACCGCCGGCGCGCCCGGCGTACGCTCCCCAGGATGCCAACTGGCCGTGGACGGTACCGGAGCTCATCGGGCTCGACAGCGACGACGAGCAGCATTAGGCGCACGCGTTTAGGGTTTTTTTCATGTGTTAAACTATGTAAATTATGTTTTCATGTTTAAAAAAATGATTCGGCCAAAAATGCGTCGTGCCGCTGGAGCCACCCCGACACAAACGGACACGCGGTCGATTTCAACCATTTCGGCCGACGCAAACGGACATGCGCGGATATTTTCGGACGCTAAAATGCGTCGCGCCGCTGGAGATGCCCTTAGTAGGCGACCGCCCGGTCCGTTGTCCCCGAGCTCGCCCGTCGTAGTGCCTCGACGGCGCGCGGGGCGACCCGCCGTCAACGTTTCTCACAAACGTGGAGTCGCGCCAAACATTTTCAGCTCCATCCGAAATGTTGGAGTGGCTGCGTGAAGCGCCAAACGTGGAGTCGAAGGATTTCAACGAATCTAGTCTATTGGGAACATGCTCCAACTCCACGTATTTCTCTTAAAAATTGGAGCCGCTCCAATTTTCCAGAATCGTGGAGCCGAGGGGGGGACACCGAAGCACACCCCGTTAGGGACGATGATGAGTCAACGCATATTTCTTCTCGAGTTGCTTGGAAGCCCAACAGCTGCCCTCCATCTGTTTCTGTCAACGATGCATCGTGCGGAGTAGTAGTTGAGTACCAGCCGTGACACTTTTTTTTTTATATAGATTTCAAACCGCCAGGCACCGCTGACGGATTAAACAAGTTTGTGTTCTAGCGGGTGTGCTTGGAAGCTGGCTGTCCGAGCCAGTAACTTAACGTGTCACGGATCTTACTACTGTAGTATTGTTCTTTAGGAAATTCCATATGCACAATAGATTATTTGCTTGTAGTATGTCTAAATATCACTTATCAGATTCACAAAACAAAGTCACTTACTCCACTGAATTTGCAGTTTTAAATATACCACTGAATTTTGCACCCGGTGCTGGTCTATCACTCACGATGCAAGTGGACAGGCCGCCGGCCCATCCGCCCTGTCCGCTCCATCCGCCAATACTGATCGTATAATTAGCGGCGTCCGCGTCCGCTAATCTTCCTGGCCGTTGTTTCCGGTGGACAGCCGCCCGCTGCTACCTTTTACAAGCAAAGCAACACTAAATTCAAAATGTAGTACGCGTTGCTACCTTTCCGGTGCACATCCGTCAACACTAAATTCAGTACACCGGCAATAAATCTGTAGTTGGACACAAACTGGATCTATACAGGTAGCGAAGAATTAAAACAAGTTGAAACTCGTATAGAAAAAATCAGTTTATATTAACTGCATGCCTACATAAGTGAACTGAACAGATTCACGAGCTGAAGACTTGCACAGGCTGTGCACCAATAACAAAAAGAGCACGGCCTTTCTTTCGAATATATATATGAAATAACGGAGAGGTTAAATTACAGGCTTGGAGCTTTCTACAGAGAGGATAAGTTGTTCCTCGGAATAAAAAAATATCGGTTTCAGAAACTCTAGGATACAAAAAACTGAAACAGTCAGCAACATTGAACTAACAGAAAGTAGTGGTGGTACTCGGCATCAAAGATATACCAAGATCGACACGGGACTGCTGTCTCTATCTTTCTGTCTTTTGTTGGCAACACCAATCTAACATATAGTTGATCGAGGTTAACTGAATAGAAAGAGGACATGATTTATCATGTAGCTCAAGAAGAGACTTGAACCATCTTCACTAAGACTTTTTAGATGCACCTGCAAAAAGAATAGAAACTGTAAGCCATCCGAACCGCCATATGGTTACGACAAGAACCATATCTAACTGAATGAGTATAATTTCTTTATTTTCGCACATAATATGTCCCCTTTTACACTGAAGTTTCCAGTTCAGTGAGTTTGCAGTTTCGGACCTCGGTTCTGTTCCGCTAACAAACAGATAAATCTTAATACTGGTTATGCCCAACCAAGTATCATGAGTTAACCTGTTCACTAAAGGTCGGCGCACTGGGTACTTGCACGGTTCTACCACTATAGAAGATGCCCGCTTCTTATAGGTAGAGAATCCTAAATGTGTGCTAGCTGTAACCGGCATCAGAAATTTAAAGTACTGTCATTGCAATAGGACATTGTCTATTTCATCTGACCAAATAGTGTGAGCTGCATGTTTCTTTCCTTCCTTCTCTCAGTTATTATGTTGTCTTAAAACGTAGCATGTTTTATCTTTTACGGATCCCATAAACCAATCTAGATTTATTTTAATTTTAGAGGATGTCAAGTAGACACACCACGAGGCTTTTCAGAAAAGCACCATGTTAGAACTTCTTTAGATTTTACAAAATCAAGCAAAACAATATCAATCCAATCTGAACTCTACTTCTATTCATCAGGAAACAGCATGAATTAAGTAAAACAATATCAATCCATTTACGTTGTATATACATAGAGGTTCACCCAGTAACCAGCTGTACTGCCCTGTTTCTGTATTACTCTGTCTGTCAAAAATAAATGCAGGCAAAGGCTAAGTAACTTAGTACTGGTTATTCATCACACTCTCTTACAGTACAGCGTTAGTTAGTATCATAGAGAGGCTAGCTGAATCGCTTCCACAATCTCTTCAATTGCAAGGTATGCATCCAAGCACACATGACAGTTTCTAAATTCAGCAGAACAAAAAAAAATACTACAACATCATCTGCCTAATCATCCATGATTTGACCTACACATGCATGGAAAGCTTGAACAACATATAAGCAACCCGAGACAACCATCAGATATATATCATTGAACAGAGGCAATACTTGACCTTAAGAACTACAGACTGAACTTAAGCAAAGATGGCATCGATGGGGAAGAGAAGGGTCAAAGAAGGGTTGCTACCTGTCCCGCCGGATTCCTGTCCTCTTGCTCTGAAGGATTCTTGTGCACCTCCTTATCTGCTAGATTCGTTCCCTCCTCCGCCGAATTCTTGCCCTCCCCCACCTCCGCGCCCATCTCTGATCTCTCCCAGAGGCGGCGACGGCAAGGGAGCCGGAGGCGCAGAAGGAAAGGTGTTGGGCGGATACGAGCGGGCTGCAGGGAGGCGGCGAGCTAGGTGCAGACGTTCACGTGCTGGGAAGAGCGAGCAAGGCGCCGGCCCGACGGCGGCGACCAGCGTGGCGGCGTGCCCTATCTACTCAGCTTCCTTTGCTACTAGCGATAGCCTTTTTTTTTCTTAGCGGGATGGACGGCCTGGCGGGCCAAATAGACACAGTCCGTGAGGCCGCCTTGCTTATGTGGCCTAGCCGCTAGGCCGTTTGGGTCTTTTTAGCGGCGCGGACGAAGCGGACGAGCGGACATCCGCCTCCGCCTGCATCGTGATCTATCACTTCCGTCGGGTGTCCGTTAGTTAACAGTCAGGTGGCTGTTGAAAAGAGCCTTAAATTGTGGTGATTTTGCCACATCATGAAGAAATATTGGATTAGTCCAGAATTTTGGAAGATATTTTGTTGTCATGATTATGTCACTAGAGTTTCTAACATATATAGTATGACAATTGAAAAAACGCATATAATATGCATGCAACAAATGTAGTGTCAACCACATTTCCCTTTTCTTTAGCGTAGCTTCAAAAGAAATCATAATAAATATCACTAGCACATATATCCGATTTTAACAGCACTTAAAGTCATCACTACTCCTTTTTAAATCCTCTACATGGTCAACGCCTGGTCAACTAAACAAAGTGGCAAATACAAATGGAAAATTTTGATTCGGCACATGCAAAAAGGTTTAAAAACTCGGCAACAGTAAAATTTCAAACCTCACTAAAATTTCAAAACTTGTTTCTGATAGGAAAATGCTGGCGTTCAGCCGGGGGATCCGACGTTCGCATCCTCCCCCTCCTGCGAACGACACGTGTCCTGCGTGAAAGCGACAGCAACCGCTCCACCACAACCTTATCTCCCCGCAGCTCTCCTCTTCCACTCGTCTCTCCCCATCTCCCCGGAAACAGGCCATCACGATCTCGCCCAAATAACGCAGTCGCCAAGGACACGCAGCCCTGCCGCGCGCGCCCACGCATCTCCGGCGAGGTCGCGGCTCTCCATAGCCATTGACTCCCGTCGCCATGGACACGCAGCCTCGCCGCGCGCGCCCCACTCATCTGCGGCAAGGTCGCGGCTCTCCGTAGCAATTTACTCCCGCCGACGTCGACCCGCAGCCCCGCCGCGCGCCCCCCACGCATCTCCGGCGAGGTCGCGGCTCTCCATAGCCCGCGCAACCACGAGCTCCTCCACCATCGCCATGACGAACACGCAGCGCCGATGCTGCTAGCAGAGGAGTCGGGCCACACCGTCGCTGATGCTGGCGGCGGCGGAGGAATTTCCAGGCCGTGAAGCTGCGACCAGTGACGGGAGCTAATGCTCCCAGCGGTGTCACCGTCTGCTACAAAGCAGCGTCGATGTCTGCTACAAGGGCAGCACGGCGGCCTCTGCTACAATAGGCGACGACTGCTGCTACAAAGGGTGGCGACGACGGCTACAAGCGGTTATGGCGATGTGCTACACATGGCGGACGTTGCTACAAACGACGAGATGACAGCGGTGGTTGCTGCAAACGGCGGCGGCCGTTGCTACAAACTTGGTGCCGCCGTGCTGCAAGGAGGCCGACGAGGCCGTCGGCGGCGGTAGTTGCTGCAAACGGCAGCGGCCGTTGCTACAAACAGGGGCGCCGCCGTGCTGGAAGGAGGCCGGTGAGGCCGTCGGCGGCGGTCGTCGATGGTGGTTGCTACAAACGGCGGCTGCCGTTGCTACAAATCGTGCGCCGCCATGCTGCACAGAG
The DNA here is from genome assembly GCF_022539505.1 of Lolium rigidum. Classification (NCBI taxonomy): domain Eukaryota; kingdom Viridiplantae; phylum Streptophyta; class Magnoliopsida; order Poales; family Poaceae; genus Lolium; species Lolium rigidum. The sequence goes on from NC_061509.1 coordinate 60,306,744, forward strand.
GCCGGCGAGGACGTCGGCGGGGCTACCACATGCCGGCGGCGAAGGTACATGTCCAGGACAGGCGGTGCTGCATGCGAGCGCGTGGCGCTGCTGTCAAAGCTGGGCAGCGGTTCTGGTGACCCGCGTGGTCATATTTTCTCCCCGATGGATGTGTTTTATTTTCTTTTTCCTCCGTCCGGGACGTTGACCTGATCTGCATCGAACGGCTGGCGACCCGGGGGATCGGGGATTTGATCCCCCGGGGGACGCTCAGCACTGGCCTTTCTGATATGTCAATATTCACCCAATTTTGACGTAATACAAACTTAGCCTAAAATTTGTCTAAACTTTAAAACTTCTTTCGGCTCTGCCAATATTCACCCAATTTGGACGTAATCTAAACTTAGTCAAAATTAGTTTTGAATCTATCCATTGTAAATATTTCGGTACCCACTAGAATTATCTAAATCCAACAAAAAGATCTTTAAATTTCATTCAGTTTTCGAACAGATAATTTCCTTAGCGATCTACATAAAAAATTCACATCAATTTCTTATTACATGTAAGTTCAGTATTAACGGCCGTGTAAAAATTGAACGGCACAACAGTTCAAGAAAGGGTGCAGAACTAGTCAAGGTCTGTACCTCTACATAGTTGAAATCGGCCCAGATGATCACTCATCGGTACCTCGGCTTTTCCGGTCTGCACGACGAAGCTGTTTGAGGCACGACGAAGTTACTCGCACACTTGGCATTGCACTGCATATTTGCATGCTTCTACCGAAGTTTACGGAAGTCATCAGGTCAGCCGTGCATGCCATGCTGCACGTGGACGGCCACTCGTTTTCAACCGACCATCTGACGACTCGTGTCTTTTCATCCCACGTCTCCTACTGGCTACCTGCTGTTGCGCGGTGGTACGTATTGTGCGTGATTGCACTTTCGTGAAATTTCCGTGCCCATGCTACCGGCCATATGCGTGCCCGCGCACGGCGCACACTGTAATACAACATATTCCCCATCTACTTTTTGTCTGCAATATATACGGGGACTTAAATTCAACACTTAATAGTCCTTCTTTTTAAAACATAAAGAAAATTATAATTCTTACTTTAAAAAAATCTGAAAAAAATGTAGCCAGTAAGGTAATGCATAAACGTGTAAATTATCAGGTGGAAATAATGTGTGGATCTGGTTATCATATTTTGAAATCTAAAGAAATAACAAAATTGTGGATCGGGTAATCACATTTTGAAATCTAAAAGAATTTCATATTTTGTCATTTTTGTGTAGACCATAATAAGAAGAATATTTCTTTGTGATTCTGCAAGCTTGTAAGATATATCATTAAAAAGTCTAGAATCGTTTTCAATTCTTTTAGAACTTATTAATATGTTTTTGAATCTTTTAATATAGAGGTATCACTGGAGCTCATGTGTGAAAACAATTTCTCGGGTTATAATAGTAATAATTCTTCATCCATAAAAGAATGTCTTAGATTTTTATAATTTAAATATATATACTAAGTAATATCTATGTATATCTAATTTTTTTCAAATCTAAGACATCGTTTTATGGATAGTGGTAGTAGTAAATAGAATATCTCCAAGCTGTACCTAATTGTAATGTAGAGTATGCGTATATAAGCAACTTGAGCAGCACGGTCAAGTGTCACCATCTGGCAACCGACCCTTACATCCCTTGCTAAAAGGGCATGAAAAAAAACACGAATATCTTCAGTCTTGTTCCGTTGTTCGTTGGTTGAGTAAGAAGCACATCTATATCAGGACATGACCGGACGCTAGCAAGGCGGCACTTCTACTTCGGGGTCGCCGGAGAAGAATGGGTCAGTAGAAAGAACACACCGGTTCGTTCGATCAGTCCTGTCAAGCAAGGGTTTTTATAAATGGAAAAAAACAGCGAGTGTGACCCCACCTTGGTGTCATTTTTTTGGCGAGACATTGGAATGATTTGAGATTCTCCGTTGCTTTGCTTGGGTCAGGATTCAGGACTGGGGAGTCGCCAGCTAGCTGCACTTGTAGAGTTGTCTAGCTCCTCGCAACGGAGCAAGCGCAGATACTTCGGTTGCAAGGATACTCCGAACAGATACTTTGAGGTGAGTTTATATACTATTATTTTAGCCAAGTTATACTAACTCACTGACAATTATTATGGATTGGAGAAATTACCATGGAGGCATGGACAACGAAAACAATAGGAGCGAGACGGCATCTGTTTGCAAAACATGCGTAAAGGTTTGGTTAATTCATAATCAAACGAGAACTAACTTATTTATCGGTCAAAGGTAATTCAATTTCAGTTGAAACCAATGATTGACACAAATACAACAAAATATTTTTGTTCCCAGTTGCAGCATATTCCCCTATACTATATACCCGTCAGAATTATGTGCTATATTTTTCTTTTCATTGAGAGTCGAGTTGCCGTATGGGCCCCTGGTGTCAGTGACTGAAAGGTAGTGAAACGAAGCATCTACCAAAGGCGACCACTGTTTGATTCCTATCTTTGCTTGTGTCTGCCGAAATGTGCGTGGTAAGAAAGAAGTCCACATAACCCACTATGTATTGTGTTTGAGACACTAAACTCCCTAACTATTAATTGGAAAAATTCCCCCCCAACTACGGAATACGCGGTAAGTCACTCTCTAGATCCGGATTAGGCTGTTTTGAGAGGTGGTTTTAGCAACGGGTCCAATCAAACCGCACCGTATTTCCTACCGCTCGTCTCTTCCCCACCACATCGCTGCTCTCATTTCCCACCACATCGCCGCCGCTCACATCCAGCCTCTTCCCCACCGTTGCGCCGCTCAGACGTGGAGAGAGGGGCCTCGTTTAGGGGAACGCGGCTAGAAACAGACATCCTCCAAAAGCGGGCACCTTGCGGTGTCTGCCAAACACTCAATTCGGTGTTTTATCCAGACGTGAGTCGTGAGTGGAGACGCTCTTATTCTGTAATATATTAAGCATAAGTGTAAGTATATATCTTAATCGCAATAAAGTCAACCAAGAAAATCTTAGTTAACCTGCTGATATATACATGTTAGAATAGCATGATCATAGCTACCAACAGAGGTGAAAAATGTGAGAGCGTACATCATCAACTTTCTATTTGTAGGATTCCACATTTAGGCTGCCATCCGTGTACACGGGTAACTCTAAACGTGCGAGCTTTTTCACGAGCATCACGGGCAGAGACGGTGGTGTGGCGAAATCTACGAGCATCCGACTAACGTGTCTGCTCCTCCTATCGTACTACACGGCGTCACTTATCCTGCTGCTGTGTGCAAACCAAAATAGATTTCGGCTCTGACCTTTCTGGTCAGCGATTTGGGTTGCACTAGCTAGCTAGGTAGCTAGCGTGGGAGCGGACGAGGATGAGTCAACGAATATTTCTTCTCGAGTTGCTTGGAAGCGCAACAGCTGGCCTGAGTGGCCTCCATCTGGTTCCGTCAACGTTTGATCGTGCGGAGTAGTTGAGGACAGTACAAGCCGTGGCACTGAATTTGTTTGAGTTCTAGCGGGTGTGCTTCGAAGAATCGAAGCTGTCCTACCTTAACATGTTACGGATCTTACTACTACAGCTAGTATTTTCCTTATACCGCAGATAACTTTTTTTGTATGTATAAATATCACTTACTGAAATTTCACGGTTTTAAATATATCACTCAAACTTGCACTGGGTGTTGGTCTGTCACCTCCCTCTCGGCTGTCCAAGTTGACCGTCAAGTGGCTATTGGAAATAGGTGACTCCAATTTATCTAAATTCCCAACGGAGAATTTACCGTACCCTTAGTCTTCATTTGCGGTAGCATTGCTAATTTATGTACTCTATTCGTCCGGAAATAGGTGACTCCAGTTTACCTAGATTAGCAACGAGAAAATTTAAAAAATCATACTATTCTAGAATTTTGAATATATTATTTTGTCAATATTATGTCACAAAAATAGTTGTAACATACTGTAGTATGAAACTTGAAAAACGCATATAATTATGAATCGAAGAAATAGAATGTCAATAACATTTCCCTTTATTTATTTAGCATAATAAGTATTACCACGGATGGAGATCCCAGTAGGGCAAGGTAATTAGATGCACATACTTGTTCAAAAAAAATTTAGATGCACATATTTTTTTTCTGAACATTTAACTGGTTATACGTAAAAAACGAACACCTATGAAAAAGATATGCTTTTTTCTTAGACAACACTGCGTAAAACACTTCTCTAACCGAAAACATAGATTATGTCTAGCATGGGACTTTAGAGCTTGTCTTGATGAACGGCACGTCATGTTTTATGTGGTTTATCGTGTCATCGGGCTGCCATTGTTTATTTGTTTTTACACATGTGGCGACAACAACAATTAAAATGTTTTTTGGTGACCAAGATCATCCTTACCAAGTTGCGTAACAAGCTGTCTTCGATGGGTTCTTGATGATTTGATGATGTGCTGCATCAGGCTAGATATACTCAAAAGTTTTGATTGATAAAATCCTTAAATTTAATTCAAATTTCGAACGGATAATTCTCTTAGCGATGTATATACAGATCTCACACGTCAATTTCTTATGACTTGTAAGTTCAGTATTGACGGCTGCGCTCAAATTGAACGGCACAGCAATACAACAAGGATGCAAAACTAGTCAAAGTCTTGAGCTGAACTCCATCCAGCTCATCACTGATCAGTCATCAGTCATCTCGAGTGTTTGATGTTGGCAGATTCTCGCGAAGTACGACGAAGTTTACGCACACCTGGAATTGGTACCGAACTTTACGAGTCATCAGGTCAACCAGCCGTGCCATGCTGCACGTGACAGGTCACTCGTGTCTTTTCACCCACGTCTCCTACTGGCTACGTACTGTTTCACGGTACGCATTATGCGTGATTGGTCTCGTGAAATTTCCATGCCCATGCTACCGGACATGCGTATCCTCGCAGTATACGGAGTATACTACTGTAACTTAGAACGAAGCACGTGCTCCATTGGGACTCTACATTTTGGTATTTTCTCTAAATCTACGACAACTATTTAGCACTGATAAAAGGCCGATTGTGGGATCACCCAAGCGATTGGATCACTGCTCCTTATGTCAAAGATTGGTGGCAAATTTCCGTGCCAAAAAAAAAAACATTTATAGCCTCTCTTGCTATGCTTGTTTCATGGGAAAATATGAAAAGAGTGAAATATGCGTGTTTTTCATAGCAACTCGACCACCGTGATCGCAAGGATTAAAGATTAAGCTAAACTACGGCCTTTAGCAGGAGCTAAAGCATTAAGTAATGTAATGCAACAAAGAAAATTACAAAAAAAGCAATAACTATTGTCGATAGGGTTTTAATAAACCACCACTTCATCGCTAACACGCAACAATAAAACAGGTTTCGTCTCCAACGCGGATTTATTCAAGAAACTGGCCGTTGGATCCCATTGTTAGGACGACGTGGCATGATGAAAACGGTCAAGGGGGCAAAAAGATAGACTCGTTCTAGTTTTTTTTGTGAACTTTGGAAGAACCCGCTTGTCACATCGAACTCTCATTTCTATTTATTTTGTTTTCTCTTAAACAAAAAGCAACACAACCGTGCCATACATGGGGACATCCCGGATGGGGAAGGTCAAAGGGGGTCAGCGGCTTGCTGCCGCCACCCTTCCTTCTTGGTTGGAGGTCGGAAGGAGGCAGACATGGAGTTAGGGAGAGGTGCGGGATTGGTGTGGCGACCCGCACCGCCGATGGCGGTGGCGACAACATAAAGCGTGCATGCGATAGGGAGAAAGAGCAAGGAGAGGTGCGCGAAAAGTGTAGTCTCGTCGGGATTACGTAGGCTGCTCGCCAGAGGGCGTAGGGGATTGGCGTCGTTGATGCGGTCGACGGCGGGGTCTCGTCTAGGAGGAAGTCGAGGACGCGTTGCTACATGAGAGAGCTCCGATACCAGACGGACTCCGTGAAGCTCTAGAGGCCATCAGAGAAGACTAGGACGCGACTGAGGTGATGAATTGATGTGCGGAGGAAGATGGGGCCGGGGATGACGACGCATACCACCTCGATTCCCTCGACGGTTAGCGGCACCAGGAAACCACGAAAACAATGGGCTCAACCTTGGATGGGGAACAACCTGCAACGAGTGCACTTGAAGGACTCGCTTTCTCTCGGCCTGACTCACGTACCAGTTACAGTTGGTTGGTCAACCCAAAAATAAGAAAACGAATGGATAAATAGGTAAAAAAAATTAAGAAAAAAAAATGAGTGGCTTCTAGGAGATGTCACCGTCACCTCATCGCCACAACATTAGAAATTATAATGTAAGGATTTTGTTTTTGATAAATGCACATGCCACTTCATCCTAACAGCTGGTCAGTTTCATGGTTAGACTAGGGTCGGAGACGAATCCGTGGTTTTTGGTACGTGTTGATGCTGACGTGGAGGTTTTTAAACCCTAATGTAAAGTAGTGATATTTCAAAACCATAACCGGATTTATGATTTTTTTAAAAAAAATCTCAATGCAACGAGAGTAGTCGTCTCCCTTTGAGTATACTGGGTTTTGCCATTGACAGGGTACTTGAGTACTCTAAAACCTAATTTCCAATCAATGAAATGACCAATATTTTTTTTCTTTCCGGTGGGAGCAAACAAAACATCTTGAAGCCTTACCTAAACTGTAATTAACGTATGCGTGTATAGGCAACTTGAGCAGCACAGTCAAGTGTCACCATCTCGTAACCTAACCTAACTTCTCTCGCGAAAAGGGAATGAAAAAAAAACACGAATATCTTCAGTCTTGTTCCGTTGTTCGTTGGTTCACCGGATAAGAAGCACATCCATATCAGGACATGGACCGACCTGACGCTGCACCCGTGCCCATCTCTGGCCAGCAGCGGTACTTCCACTTCGAGGCCGGAGAAGAACGGGTCAGAAGGAAGAACACACCGGATTTGTATATCGTCATATCGGTGCTGAATTTCCTGATCGAAGTCGTTCCACGCGCTGGAGACCACACCGCCGTTCCGTTGGTTCAGTCCTGCCCAGCAAGGGTTTTTATACAGGGAAAAACAGCGAGTGTGACCCCACTTAAGTTCAATATTTTTTTCGACGAAACGTTGTACTGGGTTGAGATTCTCCGTTGCTTTGCTTGGGTCAGGACTCAGGAGTCATGACCTGGGGAGTCGCCAGCTAGATGCACTTGCACTATCTGTCTCCTTGCGGTGGAGTACTTCGTTTGCAAGGATACTCGTGGAAGATACTTTGAGCTGAGTTATATGGAATGTTTTTTTCTACGAGTATTGTAAACACAATCTTTGTGAAGTACCTGAATTACCAAGAAATTATTACTACTTGTTTATCTTTTTTACGGGAACTCCACCGCGATCATGGAGTACTCTATATAATCCATAATAATTACGACACTTACTACGCATCGGAGCGAGTACCAAGGATAACGGAAACAAATCGGAGCGAGACAACATCCGCTAAAGCATAAGGGTGTGATTAATTTCCAATTAAATAAGAACTAAATTAACTTTTAGTCGGATATCATCAAAACTTAGTTGTAGATCTAACTCCTTTTTTCCGGTTGCAACCTATGCCCCTACGCTATATATCAGTCATAATTGCATGAATACAACTATCATAAATTTTAAATGTATTTAAATCTGTCAGATAATTCTGAAAAAATCTAGGTGTACATCCGAATGTACTACTATGTTTGCACACATAATTTTGTGGGAAACGACTTTTTTTGGGGGGTGTGAACTCGTGAGAAGTCATTTTGGAGCACCATTTTTTTTTCTTTTTTACATCAGAAAAATGTCATTATTTCGTGAAAACTTTGTGCAGGTGTACAGTTAAAAAGTCAGATTTTGTTGACATTTTAAAATAGACTTATTAAAATAATGGGCGTGTCTACGCATATGAGTTAAAATGCTTTTCCCAATTGCATGCTATAGTTTTCCTTTTCTTTGAGACCTGAGCTGCCATATGGGCCCCTTGCGTCAGCGACAGAAATTGAGTGAAAAGGAGAGCACCCACCAAAGGCGACCACTGTTTGGGTGCTGTGTTCGCTTGCTTGCGTGGGTGGGAATGTGCGCAGTAACTACTACAGTGAGCAGCAGCTGCAGGATGTGAAAGAGAGGGAACCTCACAAGCAAGCTCCTATTCTTAAACAAAAAAAAAAACTAAAATTATCTCCCAGGCCAGGGTGAGGCGCTTTCCATCCATCCATGTCATCGCACGGAACCCGGAGCCGCTCACTGACACGCTGGCCCACCGCCCTGCTTCGACAGCTCAAACTCCCATCCCCCTCCTACCTTGCGTCCTACGCCTCGCGCGCGCCTGCCCGAACCACCCCTCGGCGTACAAGTCGCTGCCACCTGGCCCCACCGAGGGCACTCCCGTCATTTCCGGAGTGGCGACTCTGCTGTGCTCTGCGCGGAAGGGAGAGAGAAATGAAGGAAGGCTTCACTCCCCTGCCCTTGGTCGGGCCGCGGCCACCTCACCCCTCCCACGTCGCGTGCGTACCCGCTGCAGCGTGGGCCTGGGAGGTTGTGGGGTCCATCTGTCGGTGGGAGCGGACGTTGGTTAGGTGCTGCGATGTGGCGGTGCGGGAGGCGGGGTGTGTGTCATGTGTCGTGTGCGTAGGGGGTGGGTCTCGCCCATTATTTTTATTTTACTCCCCTGCTTTTATTCCGCCATTTAAAAGCCCTCCGCCCGGCCACCACGCCCGCCCTCCACGCCCCCCATTCCTTTCCTCCTTCTCCCTGCTCCCACCCACATCTCCACCTCCACCTTCCTCTCTCTTCCACCCCACCGAGCTTCTCCCGGCGGAGCTACCTGAGCTGCCACGACCCCATGGCAACCGCAGGTGCCGACGACGCGGTGGCCGCCGACATCATCTGCTCGCTGCGCGGGGCCGACCTGGCCGGCTGGACGCCGCCGTGGCGGAACCGCGCCAACGAAACTGCCGACTTGCCACCAGCCGCACCAACGGCGCCCGCTGAACTCTCCTGGCCGGCCATGGCGCGGGGGAAGCGGTCGCGCCGCCGCTCGCCGTCGGCGTCCGCGTCGGCATCCGCCGCGAAGAGCACCAGGTTCTCCGCGCGGTCCAGCCCGGCCTCGCCGCTCGACTACAGCGCCGGCTCCGTGCGCTCCGGCGCCTCCACCAGCGGCGGCGAGGACGGCGCCTTCTGCTCGCCCTGGCACCGCCGCGCCGTCACCACCGCGCACACCACGGCGACCACGAAGGTTCGTGCTTGCGTTCGTACCCATCCGACCCCGTCTCTCGCGTCGGACGTGTCTGGCCGCCGCCCACCTGCTTTGCTTTGGGTTCTTCTCCCTCCCCCACCACCACCGTCTCTCTCTCTCTCTCTCTCTCTCTCTCTCTCTCTCTCTCGAGCCTATCTCCCTTTTTCTTCCTCGCTTTCTTTTCGCCTTTTTTTTCGATATTTTTGTTCCGCGTGACGAAACTGCCCTCCCAACTGGTCAGCAGCAGGAGCAGGAGCAGCAGCAAAGATCCCTCCCCATCCATGATTTCAGCACCGCCACGATCGCTTTCCACCTTCCCCATCTCATCTTCTCATCATCCCTTTTTTTGGTGGCGTGGCCACCATGTCGAAAAAATGTTTCTTCACCTTCGGAGATCCGCATTCGTTTGGATTTTTTCTCCATCCCCCATGCTTCCCAATTCCAACGTATTACAGCTGCAGAATTACCAGTAGAAGAAAGGAAGAATCCGTCCACGATTTTAACCCATCCTTTTCCATTACTGGTCAGTGCGTGCGTGTGGTGGATTTTACTTGTTGTTTATAGCGCCCGCAGTTGACTCCTACTAATGGGCATCAAGCAAGGAGGGGCAGTTCGGGGAGCTCGACTCGTACGGCAGCCGGTGGGTGCGGCCGGAGCCCCCGCCCGCCCGCGGCTTCAACTTCAATTCGGCGTATCTCCATCCACGCGACCATGCCGCCCGAGCTACCCCTGTGCCTCGCGGGGGCGTGGCGGCATTAAAGCGTGTTGGTTCTCGTCGGGGGTAGCGTCGTCATTTCCGATGCCTCTTTATCCCCCGGCGCAATTGCTCGTGTGGTGGGAGCCTGCAGGGTGTGTGGCGTGGTCCCCACCGCACAACACCCCTCTCTCTCTCTCTTTCTCTGGTGTTGAGTGTACGCAGAGTCAAAAGTGCTCAAGTTAAAACTCGGGATCCAAGTGGGCGGTGGCATCCAGGCCGGCGGCACCGGCACTGCGTGTCGGCGCCGGAGCCGGCCGCGGCGCGCCGCCGCGCCATGCGGGAGGGTGAAGCGAAGCTGGCCGAGATTTTCTTTAGCCTTTTGCGGGAGTGGGGGCCCGCCGTTGCAGTGGACCGCCGGATGGGGACGGGGGCTTCTGTTATGGCGCTGCGTCGGGGTGGTGGTTAGGCCGGCGGATGCGCTCCTTGCCTAACCAGAAATGGGCCATGTAGATAAATGCAGTACATCCACGGATACGGACGAAAAAAAAACCTACTTAAATTCTTTCTGCGGCGATGGTTCGTCACTCAATCGCGTGGCTCGTCATGATTGGCGAACCGGGGATTTGATTTCCTCGCGGGGAGCCAGGGACGGAGAAAGCTATGGGAGCCGCAATATCTTGACATTTTAATCCGCATGAAAAATATCTTCACATTTTAGCATATAAAAAAAGTATCTTCACATTCTATCTCCTCCCTTCCGTGATGATTCTGCGCCCCGTGATTCGTCTGGGGGTCCAAGTGGATTGTGGTTTGTTTGTTGGATATGCGCTGCGCATTGATTGGTCTAGCTACTTGCTTACAAACCACAGTTGCGTCTCTCCTTGCTGCAGGTGGGCTCCATCGGACGGCCACAGTTGACCTTCCAGGCCCCGCCGCCGCGGCCCGCCGGTCAGAGGCAACGCAAGAAAATGGTGAGCTTTTCTTCATCAAAACTCAGTTACAGTACTACATTTTTTTCATATATACGCAAGCACAGTGGTGTACTGGTCTCAGCTCGGCCAAAAGAGTCTTGACCCATGGTGGCGATCGCCAGGCCAGTCATCGCAAGGAAAAAAAGGATGGCGTAGTGCCGTAGTGGTGGTTGAACTACACCCGTACTACTAGTTTAGAATAAAGCAGCTGCCACATCTCAGCCTGCCGTTCGAAAGGGTGTGAGCGAGTGAGGGCTGAATAAGAAAGTGGGGAGGAATCTTAGGACCAAAGCCACGAAAGCTGTACGTACTAGCCAAAAAGATCTGCTTCATCACCAAGATTGCCCTGTGACCAAGATGCTCTTTTTTTTTCACATCTCTCTCTCTCTCTCTCTTGCTTGCTTACCCCAATTCTCTTCTATTTTTGGTTACTCCAATTTGTGTTAATGTTTGGTTATTTGCGCGATGTGCAGAGGCTGCCGGAGGTCCAGCAGCTGGTGCGGTCTCTCGCGGTGGAGAACGAGAGCCTCCACGAGGTAATAACTCATGATCTTGGTTCTTTAACGTTTCCCTTCCAGCGACTATCCTACAGCTAGTCAATTTGTGCTAACTGGCGTTGGAATTTGTCTTGGAATTGAGCAGGAGATGCGGGCGCTGCAGAGAGCTTGCTCCGCACTGTCAAAGGAAAATGACAAGCTTGAGGTAAATACTTATCTGCTTGTCCTGTTCTTTCCTGTCCCAATTTGGTACGTGGGCCACGGAATGGTATCTATCCCGGCGGAATGGCTTATGACAATGCTATCCTGTTTGATCTAGCTTAAAGCATAAGTCTGGAGTTTTTTATTTGCCGGCTGGCAAGGGAATTTTCTAACCCTTCATAGTTAGTGGTCCATGTAGTCCATCTTTTTGTAACAACTGCTTTAATTTGTAGGCTATCCGCGCCTACGAAGATGCTATAGGCTGGGTGTTTGACCCGTTGCTAGTTGTCTTTTTTCCATCTCATTTTCCATTACACTTCAGGAATAGGTTAAAAATAATACCGGCGGGATTCTTAAACTGTTACTAGATGCAAATTTCTTTTAAAAAATGGAAAAACTTTGGGATTGGACTGTAGGCAGTGAACTGGTCAAGTTCATAACTGCATATTAGCCAACTAACAGTAACTTGTTAGATTCACCGTTTACGATAGAATTTACACATGGGTTAAATACTCCAGAGTTTTGTTCCTTGTGCCTTTCCAAAAAGTGCTTAGGTAGACCACGGCCAAGTTTCTGACTAAAATGGCACTAGGATTTCGTTGTTCCCTTGAACTATCACAGGCCAGCAATAGCAGCATGGTTCTCATGGCCCAAAATGTATCCAATTGGGTAATGCGATACAGAGCATCTTCACTCCCAAGGATTCCATTTGGGGCCAAACAATTCCATGTCTTATTTGCTGTTGCTTATTTGATTTGTTTGCCTGCATTAATGCCTATTCGTTGCCCTTGCTAGTAGAACTATGCGGCCTTATTTGATCAAAGGGCATGAAGGTGCAGAAAATACTTTTGCTGCCCATTTATAAAGGATCGAGTCATCGGTGATGAATATACTGCAACAACTTAACTGTAATACTCTCTCAAAGTCAGCTGTTTTTCTTTTTGGCTTTTTTCACCAAAAGGATGACAAGGCTGTTGGAACTTGTAAATTGTTGGGTGTAGATTTGTAAAGAAATCTTGGAACTGGGCTGTAGTCAATGGGAACTGTTTACTAAAGAATAGCCATGTGGGTTAAACATTCTGGATCTTTGTTTCTTGTGTCTTTGCAATAAGTGAGGAGACTGGGGTCAAGATTCGGACTAAAATGGCACTGGAATTTCCTTGTTCCCTTTTGAACTATCAGTGGCCACCAGTAGCAGTATGTTTCTCATGAGCCATGGTATTTGTCCTGTTGGATAGTGTGATAACAAGCATATTCATTCACTCCAAACGATTCCTTTTTAGGCCAAACAATTCAATGTCTTATTCTTGTTGCTTTGCTTGCCTGAATTCACGCCATTTGTGGTCCTGGCTAGTAAAAGTGTGTCGTTTTTGATCGGCGGGCATGAAGATTCAGAGAAAATGCTGTTACTTCCCATTTATAAAAGATCAAATTGTTGCTGACGAACTATGCAACAGGCAACTTAACTGTATGTATCACATGCAGCTCATTATTTGTCATACTTGTTTGAATGACGTTGTGTATGCATGCAAAGAAAAATGCAAATCTTAGTTAGCACTCTCTGAATAGTTTTGAGAAAGCTCACTCTCTGAATAGTCATAAGCAATTCTGATCTTTAAGTAGTTTTTTCACAAGTTTCAGTTTGAGGTTTTTGCCGTATGTGATAACTATATTTATGATGTTAGAAGCCCTTATCGGTGCTTAATCATCTCTGCCTTGTGCAAAACATCCCAACTATGTTGCATACCCAAGCCACACACTCTATAAATGGCAATCATGCAGCATTCACCTTGTTTAATTTTTTCTGAACATTGATACCATAGCTAACAGCCTGCTCACCTAACACCATTCGGTTCAGTTCAACTCTAGTTGCAACCAACTCAACCAACTTAGCACCTTTGGTCTGAAGGTATTTCTGCCTTGAGAATAGAGGTAGTCCTGGTCCCTCCTTATAATAAGAGAAAAATATTATGTACCACCAAAAGGTTTCCCACTTTGTATGTTTATTATCATAACTTCTTGATAAACAAAACTTTCTGGATCTGTTAGGGTGTTTTTCATGCTGATTAAAGCCTAGACAGGGGTCTTGATCTTGACAATGCGGTGGTTGGGTCTCCATCCCCATCCCTAGTACATGAGCCATTGAACACCCATGTTTTGTCGGTATGTTGTACCTGGTTTTCTCTTTCTGAGCGTAACACACTGAATATGCTATAAAGGAACTCAGTACAAATACATCTGAGTGACCTGTAGTTTATCTTTCTGTTAGTTTTGTAGACGAGATCATGTGACCAGTGCATTTGTAGTAAAAGAATCATCAGTCGGTAATAAGTGGCTCTGATTCCCATTGTTTCTGTCTTCTTGGAATTCTTATGTACTCTACATGTGCAGTAGTACTTGGGAAAGATAACTGATAATTATGTCAATGTTGTGATGGGGACAATAGGCGTATCTAACAAAACTTTTTTGGCATTGTGCAGACAAGAATAGAGCAATCCAACTCACAGAAAGAAACCGCATTGAAGGAGCAGAAAGGGAAGCAACCGCTTGACCAGCAGCCCCCACACGACAGCTTCGCGCTACCAGATCTCAACCTTCCAGCACAGGACAATGCGGACAGCTCCTCAGTTCATTGCTGAGCCCCCAGATTAGCACGGCTTCGCTAACACAAATAACAAAGTGTACATAGAGCTAGCAGTCTAGCTAGATGGCGGGCACGGAGGTGTCATTTAAAGAAAAGAATGACACAGATTTTATAAGGTTCCAGTAGAATTTACAGGTTAAGTGGCTCTGTCCTAAAGTGACAAACTCAGGTTGTAGCTAAACGAAATGACTAATTTAGCTCATCTGATGATTGCTTTACCACCAGTTAGTAGCGCTTCTATATTTCATAGAGCTGAGGGAAGGTACAGCTCAAACTGATTTTCACACTGTGTAGAGGATTTAGATGAGTTTATTCATGTTACTTTGTTCAGTGAAATGTTATGTGTGAAGATTTGGTCAGAGTGTAGAATTTGTTCATCTGTCTTCCTGATTTTGGCAAATGATCTTATGTATGCGAAGTAGATGAACATGTTGGTTGCCACGCCAAAATAAAAAAATGCAGACGATGGATTTCACAGAATGCATCAAGAATTTTCATTGGCGTCCCTTCTTTAGAGCATGATCGCCTCCTTTTCGCTGACAGTTCAGAACTTGAACTCCTTGCACACATCAAAGGATACTCCAGCTGCGAAGCCGTTGATCGACAGAGCAATAGAGCATACCGCGGACATGCCCAATGGCTCGAGCGTCAGCCTCCTCGAATTTCTATTACATCGATCACGGAACCCTGGAAGGATTAGCTCGCTGCCAGCGGGTAATTCATCCGACAGTTGGGAACCCGGCAAGTTGAATGTGCAGATGGAGACCAGTTGGATGCACACGTCAGTTGGCGTTAATGGCTATCGGCATCCAATCGGCCATGAGCAGGGCAAGTTGAATGCCATGACAGAACACGCACCTGCAGCAACCGTCGACGAAGATGGCGTGGTGATGCTCTCAGAGGCTCTAGCTAGGGCAGTTCATGAAGAAGAGAAGATGTCCATGCTGCTGGCTGCTGGAGCTTGAAGATGGATGACCGTCATCCATTTCTACAGACTGCAGTCAAATCGTTCGCGAACAGCGTCACGAAGTGGGTCTTGGTCTTGACAGCGTTGGCGTACACATAGATGGCACCAGCCACGGCCAGCCTGACCAGATGAGTAGTGTACACCTTGATTCCTCGCTCACTACGAAAGACCAGCTGTCAGGGTCTTGCGGTCAGCCATGTACAACTTATAACTGTTGCCGTGGACAGAGTTATGTTATTTGTCTCAACCATGTAGTGGCTTCCTAGCTGATGTGCTATGTGGGAGGCCGGTTCGGCCCATGGAGGCGCCGTCCACTTCGATGCTATGTTTGTTGGAGGTTGTGGCTGGCGGGATGCCCGTCCGCCACCGCCGTCGGTGTTGTGGTGGGGCGGGGTTCATCGCCATACAGGACGAGATAGTACAAACAACTGTGGCAATGACGGTACATGCTGACGTTTGAAAAATCCGTCAGCGAATGTCTTTTTCTGTTACGGTACCGCGTTTTCGCATCACATGTGACGTTTTGGGCCGCTCGGCTCCAAAAAATCGTGACGGGCGAGCTTCAAACGTCACGATTGTCCAAAAATGATCGTCGCGACAGGTGGGCGGTAGCTGCGGACTTGAGGAGGGGGGGGGGGTCACAACAGCTGGGCTCCGGGCCGGTGGACACACCTTATCCACCCTATACACGCTTCTGTTCACGTACTAGCTAGCGGTGGAACATATATAAGCATGTCACAAACACAAGCATGCACTTGCCTTGAAGAAGGGAATAGCCCTAGTTGCCCAAAGTTTACTACTGTACCCCTCCCACCTTTTACCATGAAGGGGCCTTGGTCATTTGTCAATGACTTCTTTCCTCTATGGGTCCGTTTGATTCATCTGATTTTTAGAACACATGAACAGGAAAATTGCACGATTAGGATGTCATATCCAATAAAATCGAAAGAATTTGGAACCTATGATTTTTGTTCTTCAAGTTCCATTTGACTCAGAGGGAAAACAAAGAAATCGAGACATGAGGTTTGAATGGATGCAAATTTTCCTCCAAAGCATAGCACAATGCAATCCTGTAGAAAAAAATCATATGCATTCCTAACGATTTGAACACAACATTTCTATTACATTTCTTTCAATCAAACAAGCCCTATATATATCCTCAATTGGGGTGGGAACTATTTCACTCCTCATTCGAGAATGAGAGTGACCTAGAGCTTCAAGGCTTGTTATGGAATCTCTAGTTTTGGATGCGAATAATCTGGTTCGACTCAAATCCTTGTTGCGTAGTTCTTGAATTCTCATCCCTGCAAAGGCTCATTCGGCCCATGATCCATGCTTAAATAATTCGATGTTCTTCTAACATAGAATTAAACCACGCTCCAACAAAACAACCTAACCAACTAAACAAAAAAAAAGTGAAGCAGGGATATAATCACCATCTACACAATTCAACCATAGATTGACTTGAAATCGACGCCAACCGATACATCCAGTAGTTTTGTTGACTTTGCTCTTGCGTGCCAAAACACAAAACAACGGTCAACGGTGCATGGAAAAGACCCGGAGTGTGCAACGACAATCACCGTATCGACAACATTGTCGTGATGAAAGCGGATTATTAAATCATGGCCGCCTTGGCTGAATTTTGTATACAATCTCCATTTTGATTAATTGTCGGATGCTTCATTATGATTCAGCTCGCCGTGCCTAACTAAGTCCACCTTTTCTAATTAACAGCTAGCCTTTCCCCATGATTACCGTGACAATTATTCGCTGCAATTGCATTGGACGCGAAGGATGGTACCACGAGCTAGTAGATACGTTCGTGCCCAGGCTAGTAGTAGTTAGAGGTGCAAACGGATCGGATCGGACTAGATTTTGGTCGTATCATATCCTTTACTGTAGAATTTTCACTGATTCGGATTTCGAGTTTGGATTTGAACTGCGGATTGAGATAAACTCAAACCGGAAAAAAGAATAGTCTGATATATTAGATAGTATTTTTTTTTTACATGAGGCAAGACTTGCCATTTTCATTAACAAAGAAAAGAAATGTGGCCGGTTTATTAACGGAAAATTAGCCAAAAACCGGCACAAACACCTTCGCCGACTGACATAGGCATCCCCAATGGGCCTGCCGAAGATAGTACCCGGGGTTTACTGAAGGCCCACGACTCGAAGAATAAGAAGAATCGGAAGTCCAAGTTGATATTAAGGAAAGTTAGAGTTGTATTAGGAGATGATGTTTGTAATCTTGCGGGATGAGTTGGAAATCCTCCCGGACTCTGTAACTTGTACAATACGAATCCCTCGGCTCCACCTCCTACATAAGGGGGAGTCGAGGGACAAAGAAAGCATCGAATCATTGTCTCTCAAACCCTAGTTTTCATAATCGTTGAGTACTTTTTGGCTAAAACCTTCGAGATCTACTTGCCCTCTACTTCCAACTAAACCCTAGTCTACAACCCGTAGGCATTGACAAGTTAATCCCTTGTCAATTGGCGTCGTCTGTGGGAATTAGAGGCGTCAAGGATCTGATCTCGATGGCACGTTCAAGATCGTTGACTTCATCAACTGCAAGCAACGCGATGGATCGAGGTAAACAGATCGCAACTGGTCCTGTCGATTTTGTTCCTCACCCGCCCTCCCGTTTGGATGCATATGCGTATCCGGAGGAGCCTATGGAGATGACGTTCGGAAGATTCCACTTTCGCGTCGAGAAAGAGGGAGCGTATCGTCTCGAAATTCCGATCTCGTCGGGATTGCTCGGCGGTCGATTCCGATTTTTCGAACTCAACATCGTCAATCGAGTCAGGCGAAGAGGAGACTTCATCGCCACGCTTCATCAGCACCAGGGCAAGCGAAAAGCTCGCCAAGATCTTCAGCCGACATGTCCTTCGAGTCATCCGCGGACTCCTATATAAGCGATGACTCGAGCGAGTGTCGACGACTTTAACTTCATCGACAAATCCACTACAGTGGGCAAGGTCTTCACCAATCTTTATGATGGTGTCACCAAACAGAGCACAGATCTGAATACAAAATACCATCTGATTTATGTCATCGGAGAGCCAAGCCGTGATCGGGAGGAAACATTCGAGGCTTTCGACGATTTGGGAAATCCATACGTCGATCCCTCCGATTTACGACGAGGTCTAGGCAACAAATATGTCGGACCCGAGCCTCGTGATAGAGTTCAACTCCCGCAAGCAGCATGGGATAGAGCCGCAAGAGCTATGGACGGCTCAGAACCAATGGCCACAACAGCCACGCCAGAAGAGTTGCAAGCATATCAATATAGGCTCGCACGAGCTGCAAGGGAGTTGGAAAAACAGACAGCTGCTCTGAACAGAAGAAAGGAGGCAGCCTCCGCATCAAGCAGGCGAAGAGCGGAGTTAAGTCGACAATCTGGAACTTCGGGAGATAGCCACAGGGAAGCTCGGAACGAGAGCAAGATCAAGGCTGCAAAACATACCTGAAGGAGAAAGAGAGCACTTAGTTCAAAACCTCGACATGTCTTTTATGTCGATAGACACGAGAGGGAACATCATCCCCAAGACACCAGAAGCTGGGTATATGGCGACACAGGCCTTTATCCTTGCATCCAGGCCACCTCCAGGAGATCCAAGGGAGGCACTGTACAACATGGCAATGGCAGGAGTCGGAGCCATGGGAACGGCGTTTGCATCAACACCTCCCGAAGGAACAGACAAGGCAAAATAGTCCACGACCTGCGGCAGCAGCAGCAGCAGCTCCTGAAGGAACAAGTGGAGCAAGAGACACAACGAAGCACAAGCAAGGGTGGACAGAGCACGACAAAGTAGAAGGGAACATCGGCATTCCCCAGAACTAAACAACGAGGATATGTGCGGTTTGCCATGCTTCACAAGGAGAGTCCGATAAACTCGAGTCCCTTCGGGATTTAAGTTGCCTAATAACTTCAAAAAATTCGACGGCTTGCAAGATCCAGAGGATTGGCTAGTTGATTACCTCGAGATGGTGAAACTCACAGGAGGGACCAGAGCAACAGCTATGCAAAGCATCCAGGTGCATTTGAGTGGAGCCGCGCGATCTTGGATAAAGAAACACCCTCCAGGATCTATCGACAGCTGGGATAGCTTCGAGGACATATTTGTCAAGAATTTCCGGTCAACCTGCAAAAAACCTGCATCGCTAGAGGAATTGAGGGCGTGTCGACAAAAGCCAGACGAACCAATGAGAAAATACATCCAAAGATGGAATATCATTAAAAACTCGGCAGAGAATATATCTGACGAGAGAGCAATAGATGCGTTCGTCGCAGGAATCAGGCGAGGAGATTTTGTCGAGGATTTGGGGAGGACCAATCCAAAGACAGTATCCGCATTAATGGAGATAGCAAACAGATGGGCAGATGGAGAAGATGTCGTTCACAACAAACGGCATAGGTCACCAGAGGAGGACCGCGGCCGAAATTATCAAAGTAGGCGACGATTTCCTCGAGCGATGACTCGAGTTATGATGCTCCCGGGCAAATTTCGGCCGGCTTCCGAGCAAGCGACGGAGGAAACAACGAGAGATGATTACCGGAGGAGCAACGAGCAGCGAGGCGACAATAGAGATGACTCTCGAAACAACGGGCAAAATACCGGGTCTAGGTTCCGGAGACCTTTTGTGTCCCCCGAAGAGATGATGAACGGGCCGTGTCGGATGCATTTTTATCTCGACAATAATGGAAAAAGACAAGTCAGGACACTTGCAAAAGGATTGCCGAAATTTCCAGGCAATGTTAAGGTGGGCAGTGGCATGCTAATGCTCAGGCAGCGCACATAAATCCTCAAGGACCCAGGAGTGAGATTCACTTGCCACCTCCTCCCGCGATTACGGACGAAAATCGACATCAGCTCAGAATAGCGGCAGCACCTGCTCCACCGCCTTATGTTGATCCCAACTCTAACGGAGCGGTCTCGATGATTCAGAAAGGCAAGCCATCCAATAGAGCTCAGAAAGTAATCTCGCGACATGTGTTTATGGCAGAGAAGATGCCTCCACCGATAGTCGAGTACCTTAACTGGTCAGGGCAAGATATTGGCTTCACAATAGCTGATCATCCACAACAAGTTCCTCGACCGGGCAAGTCAAGCATTGATCTTACCAGCAGTAATTGTAGGATTCGATGTATCTCGAGTGTTCATAGATGGCGGCAGCAGTTTAAACCTTATGTATGCAGATACACTAAGGAAGATGAACATATCCCTAGCAAACCTGAAACCAACCGACACGCGATTCCACGGTATCACACCGGAGAAGCCAAGTTATCCGCTGGGGAAGATTAATCTCGACGTTCGGTTCGGGACCCGAGAAAACTACGGAATAGAAAGGCTCGGAGTTCGAAGTCGTGGATTTCCCATCACAAGATCACGCTTTGTTGGGACGACCAGCATATGCTAGGTTTATGGCGGTACCACATTACACGTACCTGTTGTGGAGGATGCCCGGACCCAAGGGACCAATCACGAGCCAAAGGAAGCTTTGCGCTAGCCGATAAGTGTGATAAGGATTTTCATCGACTCGTCGAAACTTTCGGGATGCAAGAAGAATACATGGCATCAAGACTCACAACTGAATATGATGTGTTGCCAGATGTAGGAAGGCCAAACAAAGAATCAACTTTTAACACCGAGAAAAATTCTAAGGAGGTGCAGATTCACCCGACAGATCCGAAAAAGACGACGTCCATTGCGACAGACATGGACCTCGCATAGGAAAGCGCGCTCGTCGAGTTCCTCCGTGAGCACCGGAAAATCTTCGCATGGTGTCCAGCCGACATGCCAGGAGTACCCGGGGAACTTGCCGAGCACCACCTAAACTTGGATCCACTAGCGAGACCAATCAAACAACCTTTGCGGCGTTTTTCGGAGCCAAACCGCAAAGCTATGCTGTCAGAAATCGATCGACTAAGAGAAGCTGGTTTTATCAAGGAGCTGCATACAGAGGCCACATGGGTAGCAAATCCAGTGTTGGTGCCGAAGAAAAACACTAAAGTCCTTCGCATGTGCGTCGATTTTACGTGTCTCAATAAACATTGTCCAAAGGATCACTTTCCCCTCCCAAGGATCGATCAAATTATCGACTCCACGGCAGGGTGCGAACGTCTTTCCTTCCTGGATGCATATTCTGGTTATAACCAGATCAGATTAAAAGAAGAAGATGAGGTCAAAACAGCGTTCATCACACCTTATGGCGTGTTTTGCTATAGAACAATGCCTTTTGGTTTGAAAAACGCGGGAGCAACATACCAGAGGATGATGCAGAAGTGCTTGGCGATACAAATTGGGAAAAACGTACAAGTGTACATCGACGATGTCGTCATAACATCAAAAAAGGGGACGACGCTAATCGAGGATCTGAAGGAAACCTTCGACAACCTCGACAAGTTCTGTCTCAAATTGAACCCAACGAAGTGTTCCTTTGGCGTCCCCG
>NC_061509.1:60328518-60404461 GCF_022539505.1 Lolium rigidum
ATTTCACACGTTCGTTGGGCAACCCCAAGAGGAAGGTATGATGAGCACAGCAGCAAGTTTTCCCTCAGAAAGAAACCAAGGTTTATCGAACCAGGAGGAGCCAAGAAGCACGTTGAAGGTTGATGGCGGCGGGATGTAGTGCGGCGCAACACCATAGATTCCGGCGCCAACGTGGAACCCGCACAACACAACCAAGCTACTTTGCCCCAACGAAACAGTGAGGTTGTCAATCTCACCGGCTTGCTGTAACAAAGGATTAACCGTATTGTGTGGAAGATGATTGTTTGCAGAGAAAACAGTAAAAACAAGTATTGCAGTAGATTGTATTTCGAGTAAAGAGAATTGGACCGGGGTCCACAGTTCACTAGAGGTGTCTCTCCCATAAGACGAACAGCATGTTGGGTGAACAAATTACAGTTGGGCAATTGACAAATAAAGAGAGCATGACAATGCACATACATATCATGATGAGTATAGTGAGATTTAATTGGGCATTACGACAAAGTACATAGACCGCCATCCAACCGCATCTATGCCTAAAAAGTCCACCTTCGGGTTATCATCCGAACCCCTCCGGCATTAAGTTGCAAGCAACAGTACAATTGCATTAAGTATGGTGCGTAATGTAATCAACAACTACATCCTTAGACATAGCATCAATGTTTTATCCCTAGTGGCAACAAGCACAACACAACCTTAGAACTTTCGTCACTCGTCCTGGGTGTCAATGCGTGCATGAACCCACTATCGAGCATAAGTACTCCCTCTTGGAGTTAAAAGCATCTACTTGGCCGCAGCATCTACTAATAACGGAGAGCATGCAAGATCATAAACAACACATAAGCATAACTTTGATAATCAACATAACAAGTATTCTCTATTCATCGGATCCCAACAAACGCAACATATAGAATTACATATAGATGATCTTGATCATGTTAGGCAGCTCACAAGATCCGACAATGATAGCACAATGGGGAGAAGACAACCATCTAGCTACTGCTATGGACCCATAGTCCAGGGGTAGACTACTCACTCATCACTCCGGAGGCGACCATGGCGGTGTAGAGTCCTCCGGGAGATGAATCCCCTCTCCCGCAGGGTGCCGGAGGCGATCTCCAGGATCCCCCGAGATGGGATCGGCGGCGACGGCGTCTCGCAATGTTTTCCGTATCGTGGCTCTCGGCATCGGGGGTTTCGTCACGGAGGCTATTTGTAGGCGGAAGGGCAAGTCAAGAGGCGGCACGGGGGCCCACACCACGGGCCGGCGCGGCCAAGGGGGGCCGCGCCGCCCTAGGGTTTGGCCACCCCGTGGCCCCTCTTCGTCTCTCCTTCGGACTTCCGGAAGCTTCGTGAGAAAATAGGCCTCCGGGCTTTTATTTCGTCCAATTCCGAGAATATTTCTTTACTAGGATTTCGAAACCAAAAACAGCAGAAAACAAAGAATCGGCACTTCGGCATCTTGTTAATAGGTTAGTTCCGTAAAATGCACGAATATGATATAAAGTGTGCATAAAACATGTAGATAACATCAATAATGTGGCATGGAACACAAGAAATTATCGATACGTTGGAGACGTATCAGCATCCCCAAGCTTAGTTCTCGCTTCGTCCGGCGAGGTAAAACGATAACAAAGATAATTTCGGAGTGACATGCCATCATAAACTTGATCATACTATTTGTAAAGCATATGTAGAGAATGCAGCGATCAAAACAATGGTGATGACATGAGTAAACAAGTGAATCATAAAGCAAAGACTTTTCATGAATAGCACTTCAAGACAAGCATCAATAAGTCTTGCATAAGAGTTAACTCATAAAGCAATAATTCAAAGTAGAGGTATTGAAGCAACACAAAAGAAGATTAAGTTTCAGCGGTTGCTTTCAACTTGTAACATGTATATCTCATGGATATTGTCAACATAGAGTAATATAATAAGTGCAATAAGCAAGTATGTACGAATCAATGCACAGTTCACACAAGTGTTTGCTTCTTGAGGTGGAGAGAAATAGGTGAACTGACTCAACAATGAAAGTAAAAGAATGGTCCTCATAGAGGAAAAACATCGATTGCTATATTTGTGCTAGAGCTTTGATTTTGAAAACATGAAACAATTTTGTCAACGGTAGTAATAAAGCATATGCATCATGTAAATTATATCTTATAAGTTGCAAGCCTCATGCATAGTGTACTAGTAGTGCCCGCACCTTGTCCTAATTAGCTTGGACTACCGGATCATCACCGCAATACATATGCTTTAACCAAGTATCACAAAGGGTACCTCTATGCCGCCCGTACAAAGGTCTAAGGAGAAAGCTCGCATTTGGATTTCTCGCTTTTGATTATTCTCAACTTAGACATCCATACCGGGACAACATAGACAACGGATAATGGACTCCTCTTTTAATGCTTTAAGCATTCAACAACAATTAATTCTTTTCTCATTAGAGATTTGAGGATGTTTGTCCAAAACTGAAACTTCCACCATGGAACATGGCTTTAGTTAGCGGCCCAATGTTCTTCTCTCACAATATGCATGCTCAAACCGTTCAACTCAGTGTAGATCGCCCTTACTTCAGACAAGACGAACATGCATAGCAACTCACATGAAATTCAACAATGAGTTGATGGCGTTCCCCAGTAAACATGGTTATCGCACAACAAGCAACTTAATAAGAGATAAAGTGCATAATTACATATTCAATACCACAATAGTTTTTAAGCTATTTGTCCCATGAGCTATATATTGCAAAGGTGAATGATGGAATTTTAAAGGTAGCACTCAAGCAATTTACTTTGGAATGGCGGAAAATACCATGTAGTAGGTAGGTATGGTGGACACAAATGGCATAGTGGTTGGCTCAAGTATTTTGGATGCATGAGAAGTATTCCCTCTCGATACAAGGTTTAGGCTAGCAAGGTTGTTTGAGGCAAACACAAGGATGAACTAGTACAGCAAAACTCACATAAAAGACATATTGAAAGCATTATAATACTCTATACCGTCTTCCTTGTTGTTCAAACTCAAAACTAGAAATTATCTAGACCTTAGAGAAACCAAATATGCAAACCAAATTTTAGCATGCTCTATGTATTTCTTCATTAATGGGTGCAAAGCATATGATGCAAGAGCTTAAACATGAGCACAACAATTGCCAAGTATCACATTACCCAAAACATTTATAGCAATTACTACATGTATCAGTTTCCAATTCCAACCATATAACAATTTAACGAAGGAGAAACTTCGCCATGAATACTATGAGTAGAAACCAAGGACATATTTGTCCATATGCTACAGCGGAGTGTGTATCTCTCCCATAAAGTGAATGCTAGGATCCATTTTATTCAAACAAAACAAAAACAAAAACAAACCGACGCTCCAAGAAAAAGCACATAAGATGTGGCCGAATAAAAATGTAGTTTCGTGGGAGGAACCCGATAATTTGTTGATGAAGAAGGGGATGCCTTGGGCATCCCCAAGCTTAGACGCTTGAGTCTTCTTGATATATG
Source organism: Lolium rigidum (assembly GCF_022539505.1). NCBI lineage: Eukaryota > Viridiplantae > Streptophyta > Magnoliopsida > Poales > Poaceae > Lolium > Lolium rigidum. The sequence continues at coordinate 60,332,034 of NC_061509.1, forward strand.
CAGGGGTGAACCACCGGGTGCATCCCCAAGCTTAGAGCTTTCACTCTCCTTGATCATGTTGCATCATACTCCTCTCTTGATCCTTGAAAACTTCCTCCACACCAAACTCGAAACAACTCATTAGAGGGTTAGTGCACAATATAAATTGACATATTCAGAGGTGACACAATCATTCTTAACACTTCTGGACATTGCATAATGCTACTGGACATTAGTGGATCAAAGAAATTCATCCAACATAGCGAAAGAGGCAATGCGAAATAAAAGGCAGAATCTGTCAAAACAGAACAGTTCGTATTGACGAATTTTAAAATGGCACCAGACTTGCTCAAATGAAAATGCTCAAATTGAATGAAAGTTGCGTACATATCTGAGGATCATGCACGTAAATTGGCATAATTTTCTGAGCTTCCTGCAGGGCAGTGGGCTCAGATTCGTGACAGCAAAGAAATCTGGAACTGCGCAGTAATCCAAATCTAGTACTTACTTTTCTATCAACGGCTTAACTTGGCACAACAAAACTCAAAACTAAGATAAGGAGAGGTTGCTACAGTAGTAAACAACTTCCAAGACACAAAATAAAAACAAAGTACTGTAGGTAAATACATGGGTTGTCTCCCATAAGCGCTTTTCTTTAACGCCTTTCAGCTAGGCGCGTAAAGTGTGTATCAAGTAACATCGAGAGATGAAGCATCAACATCATTACCAGCGGTGTTGGGAGTTTTATCAATTTTAGGCCTATAGTAATTCTTTGGTTTAGGCACCTTAGAGACATACATGAATTTTTGCTCCTTACCCACATAAGCTTTCTCATTAAATTTAAGAGAAGAAAAAGTTGAACCCAATTTTCCCATAGCTTTTTCAAGTTTACCAATTCTATGGGTTTGATTATCATGGATAGCACAAGTTTCTAGAGTAGCAATTCTTTCATTAATTCCTCCTAGGATTTTATCAAGTTTATCAGTATTATCAAGTAATATTTCCAATTTAGTTTCAACGCTACAATTTTTCTCTATGGTTTCCAATTTTTTCATAACATCCTCAAGGGAGGTTTCACTTTTAGTTTCATTAACAGGTGGTGTTCCAAATAAACTCTCAATAATGCAACTAGCTTCTAAAGCGGGAGCACCTAGGAAGTTACCTCCCGCGAGACAATCAAGAACATATCTATTCCAGCTAGAGATACCAACATAAAAATTCCTGAGTAGGATAGTGGTGGAGTGTTTCTTAGTGCACCTATTATGGGCATCACTAATTCTATACAAGCATCTTTTAAACATTCTCCCCCTTGTTGTTTAAATGAACGAACTTCAACTTCGGGATTACTCATTTTAACGATAGCAAATAAGGCAAACTAGATAAAGTAAATGCAAGTAACTAATTTTTTTGTGTTTTTTGATATAGCAAACAAGATAGCAAATAAAGTAAAACTAGCAACTAATTTTTTTTGTATTTTGATTTAGTGCAGCAAACAAAGTAGTAAATAAAATAAAGCAAGACAAAAACAAAGTAAAGAGATTGAGAAGTGGAGACTCCCTTGCAGCGTGTCTTGATCTCCCCGGCAACGGCGCCGTAAAATATGCTTGATGGCGTGTATTTCACACGTTCGTTGGGCAACCCCAAGAGGAAGGTATGATGAGCACAGCAGCAAGTTTTCCCTCGTAAAGAAACCAAGGTTTATCGAACCAGGAGGAGCCAAGAAGCACGTTGAAGGTTGATGGCGGCGGGATGTAGTGCGGCGCAACACCGAGATTCCGCGCCAACGTGGAACCCGCACAACACAACCAAGCTACTTTGCCCCAACGAAACAGTGAGGTTGTCAATCTCACCGGCTTGCTGTAACAAAGGATTAACCGTATTGTGTGGAAGATGATTGTTTGCAGAGAAAACAATAAAAACAAGTATTGCAGTAGATTGTATTTCAGTAAAGAGAATTGGACCGGGGTCCACAGTTCACTAGAGGTGTCTCTCCCATAAGACGAACAGCATGTTGGGTGAACAAATTACAGCTTGGGCAATTGACAAATAAAGAGAGCATGACAATGCACATACATATCATGATGAGTATAGTGAGATTTAATTGGGCATTACGACAAAGTACATAGACCGCCATCCAACCGCATCTATGCCTAAAAAGTCCACCTTCAGTGTTATCATCCGAACCCCTCCAGTATTAAGTTGCAAGCAACAGACAATTGCATTAAGTATGGTGCGTAATGTAATCAACAACTACATCCTTAGACATAGCATCAATGTTTTATCCCTAGTGGCAACAACGACAACACAACCTTAGAACTTTCGTCACTCGTCCTGTGTCAATGCAGGCATGAACCCACTATCGAGCATAAGTACTCCCTCTTGGAGTTAAAAGCATCTACTTGGCCAGAGCATCTACTAATAACGGAGAGCATGCAAGATCATAAACAACACATAAGCATAACTTTGATAATCAACATAACAAGTATTCTCTATTCATCGGATCCCAACAAACGCAACATATAGAATTACATATAGATGATCTTGATCATGTTAGGCAGCTCACAAGATCCGACAATGATAGCACAATGGGGAGAAGACAACCATCTAGCTACTGCTATGGACCCATAGTCCAGGGGTAGACTACTCACTCATCACTCCGGAGGCGACCATGGCGGTGTAGAGTCCTCCGGGAGATGAATCCCCTCTCCGGCAGGGTGCCGGAGGCGATCTCCAGGATCCCCCGAGATGGGATCGGCGGCGACGGCGTCTCGGCAATGTTTTCCGTATCGTGGCTCTCGGTATCGGGGGTTTCGTCACGGAGGCTATTTGTAGGCGGAAGGGCAAGTCAAGAGGCGGCACGGGGGGCCCACACCACGGGCCGGCGCGGCCAAGGGGGGCCGCGCCGCCCTAGGGTTTGGCCACCCCGTGGCCCCTCTTCGTCTCTCCTTCGGACTTCGGAAGCTTCGTGAGAAAATAGGCCTCCGGGCTTTTATTTCGTCCAATTCCGAGAATATTTCTTTACTAGGATTTCTGAAACCAAAAACAAGCAGAAACAAAGAATCGGCACTTCGGCATCTTGTTAATAGGTTAGTTCCAGAAAATGCACGAATATGATATAAAGTGTGCATAAAACATGTAGATAACATCAATAATGTGGCATGGAACACAAGAAATTATCGATACGTTGGAGACGTATCACAGGTCCTGATAGGTAATGGGTGGCAAACAATACTTTCTCTGCGGCTTCTACTCCCGCAACCTCTAGGTTATTCTCCATTGTCTGGAGCCAGTCATCGGCATCAAGTGGCTTTTCGGTTTTGCTAAACATAGGAGGGTTGGTGTTCTGAAAGTTCTTCAGCTTTGACCCAGGGTGATCATGGTTTCCATGGCCTTGGTTGTTGTTAGCAATCTGTTGCAGTGCGGCAATATTGGCTTGTCTTTCAGCTCTTTCAGCCTCTCTATCTGCCATCATCATCTGCAGACTTATAGAGACGAAGTTGACGAGATCGCCAAATGCTTCCTCGGATACGAAGTCAAGTACGTCCGGAGAGATGATAACACTGCGGCTGATATGCTATCCAAGCTCGGATCCGGCAGGATACCCTCGGTAAAGGGCTCTAACCCGGAAAATCCAGACGTGGCAGTTTCTCCCGCTAAGGAGGTGATGGTAATCACTCCGGCTTGGACTAAGCCTTTCCTGGACTACCTTTTAGACCGCATAAGTTGCCTGAGGATGAGGTCCTCGCACGACAGGTCGTCAGACGAGCAAGATCCTACATAATAATCGATGGACAGTTCTAGAAACGAAGTGCAAACGGGGTGTTTATGAAATACGTCTCAAATCAGGATGGCATAGAAATCCTCAGAGAGATTCATGCTGGTGATTGCGGGCATCACGCCGCTCCCAGATCCCTCGTTGCTAAAGCCTTTCGGCAGGGATTTTACTGGCTCACAGCTAAAGAAGATGCTGAGAAACTAGTGAAAACCTACCGAGGCTGCCAGTACTACGCTACTCAACCAAGTGCTCCAGCTCAGGAGCTCAATACCATCCCTATCACATGGCTGTTTGCGGTCTGGGGGCTTGATATGGTGGGAAAGCTGAAAAAATCATCTCCTGGCGGTTTTGAGTACCTCTTTGTCGCTATTGACAAGTTCAGTAAATGGATCGAGGCAAAGCCAGTGAGAAAAGCCGATGGTGCTAAAACACTAAAATTCGTCTGCTGCCTCGTAGTGAGATACGGCATCCCGCACAGCATAATCACAGATAATGGCACAAACTTTGCTCAAGGAGAACTCAAGGATTATTGTCAAGACGTAGGGATCCGGCTTGACCTAGCATCTGTGGCGCATCCACAGTCCAATGGACAGGTGGAGCGAGCCAATGGTCTCATACTAGCCGGAGTCAAGCCTCGCCTTGAAGAACCATTGCGTCGCGCAGCCGGAGCTTGGGCGAAAGAGCTAGATGCTGTTTTGTGGAGTTTACGAACTACCCCTAACAGATCAACAGGGTTCACCCCTTTCTTCCTAGTATACGGATCTGAAGCAGTGCTTCCCTCCGACATCATCCACGATTCACCGCGAGTTTCCGCCTACAGCGAAGATACAACTGACGAGGCCAGACAGCTATCTGTGGACCTGATCGAAGAAGCTTAGAATTAATTTAGATGACCAACGTTCCACCATTTACCAGCAGAAACTCACACGCTACCATAGCCGTCGAGTTCAGAATCGCTCGTTTAGGGTAGGTGACCTGGTCCTCCGCCTTCGACAGGTGAAAGAGCATAAGTTGCAATCTCCATGGGAAGGACATTTTGTCATTAACAAAGTGCTACACAACGGATCGTACTACCTCGTTGATTTCCGCGAGAAAAAAGATAGACCTGCAAATTGGTACCGGAAACGAAAACGGGAGGATCCGGATGATATCTATGATGAGACAGATCGTCCCTGGAATATAGCACAGCTACGTCCTCCACACTTAGAAATTTTTTCGAATTACATACTCTGTAATAGTTATACATGATCAATGAAATAAAGCATCTGGTTCACTCTTTGAGTCTTTTACCTCCTTTACTTGTTCATTTTTAGATTGTGTATGTTTTCCGACTAAAACCGCAGAGCTGGATGTTTCCGCCTAGGCGTGTATAAAAGTTGTGATTTTCAAAATCGTCCTTTAGGACGTAAGCTTAAGTTTTCTGGTGGAAAAGTTTTCTGTTGCGAACTCATGGATTCCTGGTAGCGACTTCCGGCACCTCTGCTGGGGGCATTTTTCCGCGGTTATTGACGGATTGCCATTGGGCTTCGTCGCCGCTGGCGAGCATTTCCGGCTAAAGGTCTTCCGGCTCGTTGAAGGTCAAGTGAGCAAGCCGGAAAACATAGAAACCAACACTTGCTTTCAACGAACGAAACATGCAAATAATTATAAGAGATAGCAGGATAAGTTTTTTCCGCCCATGCAGAATTGTTTCATCCCTAGATACTTAAGAATTTAAATTATATTACAAACCCTCAACGGGGCCAAAATGATGCATTGTTTTCTTCCCGCAGGAACAAGTTTTCTACTTCTCCTTAGCTGGAGAAGATCTGCCCTTATCATCAACCTTTGGTTCACCCTTCTCTTCGTCTTGGGCCGGAGACGAGACATCATCGTCACTTTCTTCATCTTCATCCCCCGGAGACACTGCGCCGCCCTTGGACTTGTCCTTGGAGCTCGTCCAGGTATATTGGCTTCCGGATTGCACAGGCCGAGCCTCCGCCTCGCGTTCCTTCTGAAGCTCCGCTTCAAGAGGTTCGTCGGCTGGAAGAATCACCTTGTCGTAAAATTCATTATGGCGGATCCTCCGGGCGATGCGGGTGTCGTAGCCGCTAACTTCATCCAGTAGCGCATTGACGTCCGAATTCGGAGGAACACCGGAAGTCACCCTGTCAAGATCAAGACCCGGGTTATGTGCTAGGCACATGGCCAAGGACATGGCAACAGAACCTCGGGCCGATGACGCCTGCAGATCCACGACCAGCTCCGGAAGAATATCCATTCTCCGGATAAGCTTGCGAACTTCGCAAGTGCGGCTCTTCTTGATTGCCAAGTTGTGGAAAATCTTCCGTGATGCTGAGATAAGGTCCTTGCAATCATCTCCGGCGAGCTGGAGAAGATCATCTCGGGGGAACTGGTTCCGACGCTCTTCAGTGTATCCAAGAGGTTCTGCATGAGACGATTGGAGATAAGCATAAAGATTGAGTTCAACGCATACATTATTATATGAACTCCGGAGTTATACCCATGACGTCGTCGTTGAGTAAATCCCAGTGTTTCTCCGCCGTCTCCATATAATTCCGGAGCTCGCTGAGCTCCTTCTGCTGCTTCTGGATGGTCTCGCTATCAACTTTTCTTTTCAATTTAAACTCACCCTCTTTCCGGATGAGTTACGAGTTCTTTTCCGCCAGCTGCTTCTCCGCTTGCTCTTTTTTTTTCCCGCCTCTGCGAGTTTCGCCTCTAAGTCTTTGTAAGAGGAGCGCAGGGTCTTTAGCTCAGAAGATGTTGTGGCGAGGGAAGATGATGCACCTATCCAAAGATAAGTCAAAATCAATTTGGAATTCGGAAACATGGATCATTGGCAAGTAAGACGGAAAACAACCTTGGTCGTCCGCCAGCTGCCTCTTCAGATCCACGTTCTCCTGCTTAAAAGTTTGAATTTTTTCCACCCGACTCAGGGTAACGCGGCGCTACAGGGCAATGTTTTTATCTAGCTCATAGTGCAGAGCCTACTGTTCCTGTAAATAGAGACAGAGTAGGAATAAATTCCGGTTATTCTACAAGTGGATCCTTTAGAAGCATTATTGCCGGAAAACTTTCCGCCATAATGCTTGGGGGCTATGATGACGCGTAAAGCACACGCCCGTTGGGAATCCCAAGTGGAAGGTGTGATGCGTACAGCAGCAAGTTTCCCTCAGTAAGAAGCCAAGGTTTATCGAACCAATATGAGTCAAGGATCACGTGAAGGTCGTTGGTGACGGAGTGTAGTGTGGCGCAACACCAGGGATTCCGGCGCCAACGTGAAACCTGCACAACACAATCAAAGTACTTTGCCCCAACGTAACAGTGATGTTGTCAATCTCACCGGCTTGCTGTAAACAAAGGATTAAATGTATAGTGTGGAAGATGATGTTTGTTTGCAAAGAACAGTAAAGAACAAGTATTGCAGTAGATTGTATTTCAGATGTAAAAGATGGACCGGGGTCCACAGTTCACTAGTGGTGTCTCTCCGATAAGATAAATAGCATGTTGGGTGAACGAATTACAGTTGGGCAATTGACAAATAGAGAGGGCATAACAATGCACATACATATCACGATGACTACTATGAGATTTAATCGTGGCATTACGACAAAGTACATAGACCGCTATCCAGACATGCATCTATGCCTAAAAAGTCCACCTTCGGGTTAGCATCCGCACCCCTTCCAGTATTAAGTTGCAAAAAACGGACAATTGCATTAAGTATGGTGCGTAATGTAATCAACACAAATATCCTTAGACAAAGCATTGATGTTTTATCCCTAGTGGCAACAACGACATCCACAACCTTAGAACTTTCTGTCACTATCCCGCATTCAATGGAGGCATGAACCCACTATCGAGCATAAATACTCCCTCTTGGAGTTACAAGTATCAACTTGGCCGCAGCCTCTACTAGCAACGGAGAGCATGCAAGAACATAAACAACACATATATGATAGATTGATAATCAACTTGACATAGTATTCCATATTCATCGGATCCCAACAAACACAACATGTAACATTACAAATAAACGATCTTGATCATGATAGGCAGCTCACAAGATCTAACATGATAGCACAATGAGGACAAGACAACCATCTAGCTACTGCTATGGACCCATAGTCTAGGGGTGAACTACTCACACATCAATCCGGAGGCGATCATGGTGATGAAGAGTCCTCCGGGAGATGATTCCCCTCTCCGGCAGGGTGTCGGAGGCGATCTCCTGAATCCCCCGAGATGGGATTGGCCGCGGCGGCGTCTCTGGAAGGTTTTCCGTATCGTGGCTCTCGGTACAGGGGTTTTCGCGACGAAGGCTATAAGTAGGCGGAAGGGCGGAGTCGGAGGGCTGACGAGGGGCCCACACCATAGGGCGGCGCGGGCCCCTCCCTGGCCGCGCGGCCCTATGGTGGTGGCGCCTCGTCGCCCCACTTCGTATCCCTTTGTCTTCTGGAAGCTTCGGTGGAAAATAGGACCCTGGGCGTTGATTTCGTCCAATTCCGAGAATATTTCCTTTGTAGGATTTCTGAAACCAAAAACAGCAGAAAACAGCAACTGGCTCTTCGGCATCTCGTCAATAGGTTAGTGCCGGAAAATGCATATAAATGATGTAAAGTGTGTATAAAACATGTGAGTATCATCATAAAAGTAGCATGGAACATAAGAAATTATAGATACGTTTGAGACATATCAGGCTACTACGACACTTTAAAATCTTCTCCAGTTTGAGTTTTTTTTCTAAGTATTTAGGTGCTAACTAGTGACTAGTTTCTGCCTATATACTTGGGGGCTACTGGGAAGTACCTTGTGCTTGCAGAGGAGCTTGTCGAAGAACTGTCCAACCTCCTTCTTGAAGTCCAGAATCTCTGACGATTCGGCATCAGGCTTCCCCCAGGCATTGTTCATCATGGCATTAAGCAGATCTTGTTCAAGATCCCACTTTTCCGCCTCAGTAAGCTTGTTAAAAAACTTGGTTGCATCAGCCTTGGGGGTGGAGGTAAGGTCAGTCGGATCCCCGAAATTCTTCAGAAAAACGACGATGTCACTGCCCGCAACTTCAGCTTTTCCTGAAGAGTTGACTTCCGCCTCCTCTTGGCCTTGTACTTCAGCTTCTTCAGGGGCAGGTTGTTTTGTCCCGGAGCTTTCTCCGCCCACCTTTTCGCTACTTACCGGAATTACCTCCACTGGAGTTTCGGTAGTAGGAGGGGGAGATTGCTCACCTTGAGGTGGAGACGGCTGAGGAGCTGCGTGAGAAGTGCTTGGCGGAGCTGGTGTTGGAGGGCTGACGGCCGGAGACTTTTTCATATACTTTGTGACAGGTTCTTGGACGTTGGTCCGCGTGGTGGTGGTGCTCGGATTCATACAAACAGGCGAAGGAAATGAATAAGTAACAAGTTCTATCAAAACAAAGATGCACTATACTCGGAGACTTACGTGGCGCCGGGGATGAGCGGGCGCTACCGTTTTCCTGCTGTCGACAACATTTTAATACGCTCACGCTCCGCCTTCCTGGAATCCAGCGGAGGTGGCTTCACAATCTTGGCCTTCTTGGCGGAGGCCTCGCCGCTAGCTCCGGCTTCGGAGCCGAAAGCTTTGGCGCGGGGACGCTTAGTAGGTCGAGGGGCAGCCTTTCGGGGTACTTGCTCCTCTTCCTCATCGTCGTCCTCTGGATCCACCTCCGCCGCTTCGCCGCTGACAGGGACTCGGAGTATGGTGCGGAAATCTTCCTCCGCCAAAGTATCGAGCTGGAAAAGGAGTTGAGAGTAAGTTAGAACACATCGAAAATATGAGAAGTTAAGAATGACAAAGGTACTAGCGTTTACCGGAGGACACTGATCGTTTGTCTTGATATCTTTTATTAACTCCGGGACCGGTTGGCCCCGGCCAATCTTTACAAGTGTTTTGATTCTCCTCTTGAGAGAATCCGTAGGAAGGTCGTGGCGGGTTACTCGGAGAAGGTCATCCGCCCCGGTGTATGCGCAGATCAAGCGCGCATTATACCGAAGTGGCTGGATCCGCCGAGAAAACCAGCTCAACGTGAGCCGAGTTCCGGTTAGCCCGTCATGGACTAACCAAGAGATCCTTAGCGCAGCTTTTTCCAATATCGGAAACTGGGTGAGGGTGGGGACGAAGCTCCAGCTGTCGCGTTCTTCCGGAGGCTTGTTGAGGAACTTGGGTAGTCCATCGTGGACACCCGGAACCGTGATGTTCTTCACGTAGAACCATCCGGCGTTCCAGTACTGGACGAACTCGTGGGAGTCATGAGGTGGATACATACGACCAGGTCGGAGCATGAAGGTCATGCTCCCGTAGTTCACCATGGCCTTGTCCCTCGTCTCTTTCTTCACCCGGAAGAAAAATTGCCATAGTCGGACGTCCGGGCGAATTCCAAGGTGCCCTTCGCAAAGTGTTACGAAGTTCGAGAGGAGGAGATATGAGTTCGGACAAATGTTGTGAGGTTGAAGTCCGGAAGTGGAAAGGATGGAGAGGAAGAATTCCGAACAGGGGAGCGACAGACCGCGCTCAACCCAGGCTTTGGTCAGGACTCTTTCGTCCGCGTCTAGCTTGGGGACATCGGAGTCGCGCATGAAAATCCAATGCGAGGAAATCATGCCCTCATTTTGGAGTTACCTTAGTTCCGCGTCCTTGGTTTCGCAGGGCCACCACTGTCCCTTCTCCTTCTCGGATCCGGGCCTTGGAAGCCTTCTTCGCTTCCGCCTCCTGCACCTTAGCAGCCATCCTAGCTTGTCCCTCAAGTTCTTCCTGGATTTCTTTGAGGTTGGGGATCTGGCCTAGTGCAGTGCTGGAAGAGGCGGAGAATGGTTGAGCTAATTTGATGTCAGAAACATATGGTGGCAAGAATGCAAGTGGCTCCGGACAGCTTGGTTCTAATGAGCTGGGTTCCGGACTATTCGGAGAACTACCAGTGCATTTGGGCGAACTAAGCAACATGCTTCCGGCTGGACCCATGCAAACTAGTTTGAGTAGTCGGAATCTACACTAAGCTACTTCTTCTTCTACAAGACCGGCGCACTTACCGTTAATGGCGCGGTGGTTCTTCGGGACGCCGGCGAGGATGGAGTTGCCGGACTTGAAGCGCTGAGCCTCCAATGACCACGGATCGGTGGCGGAGACGGTTTCCTGATCAAACGCGCGAATCTCAGGTCGAGGAAGACCTTGGAACGACGGTGGGCGAAGCTCTCTGTGCGGAGGATCGCCGGAGATTAGATCTGGCGGGCGGCGCTGCGCGAGGAAGAAGATGAAGTGCGGATTGCGGTGAAAGAATGGGAAAGTTACCGCACGCGGGGGTATTTATAGACCTCGCGCGGAGATTCGTGATTCGGATCCGACGGTGGAAACGGAACGGTCGCACCGTTGTATGGCTGACACGTGTCTTAGGTCAAAAGCGGTAAAACGACGTGGAGGTAACTTAACTGTGCGCTTCCGAAATTTCCGGCTAAAGATTTGTATCTCCGAAAATTTAGCGCGGGAAAAGAGGAAGTTGTGCGCGGAATAAGTGGAAACTCTGCTACATTGCCGTTACTGAAGAACAGATGATTTCCGAGAAGACGACGTCGGAAACAAGTAAAGTTTGGAAGCTCTCCAAGATACTCTTCGGATCCGAGTTAAATGAAGTCGGAAGAATGATGAATCTCGGAGAACTTCGGGGGCTACTGTTGTGGGTATACTTTATGGGTATATCAACGGCGTGGCCTCGATCCGGCAAGCCCGGGTGGCCCACAGATGGTGATGTGGCATGTGGCCAATCGGGCGGCCCAGTTGCTGTAGATCCTGAAGGATGAAGTCCAGCCCAGGAGCGAGGAGCCGGATCCCAACCGACCTACGAAGGAGGCCGGATCCGTGGAGGCCCATAAGGTATCCGGATCCTGCACGACATAGATGGAAGGCGGATCCTTGACGTACACGGCAAGACATTGTACCGTAGTTAGGCAACTTGTATTCCGGCTAGGACTCTTCATGTAAACCCTAGATCCGTGCGCCTTTATAAGCCGGATCCCGGGAGCACTAGAGGCACAACCACAACTCATTGTAACAACGCGAAAGCGCCCATATAATTCCAGACAAGCAGCAGTAGGCCCTGTCTTCGAGCAGGTGTTCTGAAGCTGGGTAAACCGCGTACCACCGTCCCGAGGACTCTCCGCCTTATGGCCCCTACTTCTTCTCCCCCTCGTGAGGATCCCTCCTCCGAGGCACCGTCGATTAGGCAACGACAGGCGGTGCTGCACCGCCTAGAACCACCACAACCCCAACCGCAGTCGAGGCTCAATCCCGCTCTACCGAAGCCGGGCTTCAACACGCCGAGCAAGGATGCTGCATGCCGCCATGCGGAGTGCCTCAGAGCAGCCGGATCACAGTAGGAGGCTGAGCCTCCCCCACCGATAGCACCACTGCGAGGAAGAAAAGGGGGCCTGCCGCCGCCCGCCAGCCAGGCTTCGCCCGAAGGCCTTCTCCGACAGCGGAGAGGAGGCCTTGGAGGAGGAGCGTCGGTGGCAGCGGATCTAGGGCGACCACCCGAGCCGCCTTAGGAGGGCGACGCGGGGGTGGGGTGTCTTAATACACATAGTTATCCTTATTGTATGTAGTTATAGTTCTTACAAATCTCGAGAGAGATTCAAACTTTCCGTCTTGTCTAGTTAAGAAAAAAAAAACACGCTAAAACTCAAGCACTGGTAGATAGTTAGAGCTAAACATCTTCGCCAAATGAGTTTAGTAACTCAATAACCACTAACCTTATGAGATGCAAGAAAGGATACTAAATCTCGCCGTTAACTGAATTCAGAATAGAAAGATTCTGAATAAACAAAGAAATACCCAATATGTTGCTAGACTATGACGTGCATTAATTTCCTTACAGAAAAAACAAATTTCATTTATACTCATGACTCAAGTTGGCTAATTTTGACTGACAGACTTCAAAGACTAAATCCTTCCAAAATTTTTGAGTCGTCTCTAAACTCTTTTCTTTGTCTCATTTCGAGCGAATTTACTTTTATCCCTTATTCTGATCCAATTCTGTTGTTGAGACAATTGAAAATTGTGTTTACTTGTTCTGGAATCCTTTATCTTTGATTTGTGAAATCCTTGGGTTTAGACATTACTTCGGGAATTTCTATTCTTTTTTCTTTCAAAAGAGTAGCAACATACCCTCTTTTTCCTCAATGGGTATAAAATATCCATGCTACTGCGCCTGGCGTAACAGCTCCTGGTGCAACAACAAGTACCATCTTAACGTGGGGAGGTGACGAGTTAGTAGCCGTAGGCGGTAAAGTGTTTTTGAATAAAAAATCGGATCATCCAATTTAAAATCTTTGGATTATCCTAATTAAATTTCGGATAATTCATATCCGCACGGTATTTGCTATACCATATCATATACCGTATCCGGAACACCACTTTAGAATCAGATATTCTTATCCTTCAAATTCTTTAAAATTAAATATAAATACTTTAAAATGAATTCGGGACTGGTTTCAACGCGTAAATTATCCTATCCTTTAGAGCCCAGTGTATCATTCCACCGGTATCTCCGCCGTAGAGACGTAGAGTGCATCGCCGTAGAGCACACGTCTCTCTCTACGGTACACGCCTCCTTCAAACTTTGACGAGTCGTCTTGTTCACAGAGAGTGGTGAGCCGCGACAAGGACAGCAACCCACCCTCCGCCATCCGTCATCCACTCCGCCCACCCCCACCAACCAAAACCCCCAACCGCCGAGGTCGTTGCGTTGCGTGCGCCTCCCCCCACCTCCCCCTCGCCTCGCCGCGCCGCGCGGGGACTCCGGAGGCCCCGATGTCGTTCCACTACCCCGACCACGGCCTCGCCATGGACGCCGCGGCCTCCTCGCCCAACCCTAGCTTCTCCCCCGGCGGCGGCGGCGGGGAGAGGGAGAAGGCGGCCGTGGCCGCCCACCCGCTGTACGAGCGCCTCCTCGAGGCCCACGTCGCCTGCCTCCGCGTCGCAACCCCCGTCGACCAGCTCCCCCGCATCGACGCGCAGATCGCCGCCCGCCCGCCCCCGCTCGCCGCAGCCGCCGCCGCCGCAGGCGGGCCCTCCGGTGGCGAGGAGCTCGACCTCTTCATGGTATTTTACGCCTCCCACGCCTCCCTGCCTTTGCTTTGTCCTGCTTTGCGAGCTGTGGCTGGGTTGCTAGGGTCTGCGGATGCTCCGCCAGAATAGCTGGAATAAGGGCAAATTGGGATAAAACTTAGCTAACTATTGATTGGGCGTAGTACTACAATTGCGGTGGTCATTACTATGCTGTTTTTACAACAACTCTGCTGCAATAGCTTTCTTCATTTTGTTTTGTAATAAACTAAGAGAAATGAAGCCAAATCAGATACGGCATATCCCAGACAGTGAAACAAATACTTGTTGAAGGAACACATAACCCATAGGTCACTCATGGGTGAACCTTTTTTGTGCTATATCGTGTTTAACAGCTGATTTCGCAGACTTTGTACGAATTGCCAATTTCTGTCATTAGTTCAATCATTCCTATTGCAGCCCATATGACCACTGGTTATGCGCGATGTTTCTGTGCCACTTGACTAGAATGCTATCTTTCTTTTCTAAAACTTGTATATCCAGGTTATTGATGCTGCCGCTTGCGCCCGGCGTCATGTTTTTCCCTAGGTACAGTTCCGCTTATGGATTATTATAATTGTACTTCATTTGACTGCAGACACATTATGTATTGCTTCTTTGTTCGTTCAAAGAACAACTCCAGCAGCACGTGCGCGTTCATGCGATGGAAGCAGTGATGGGTTGCTGGGAGCTCGAACAATCTTTACAAAGTCTAACAGGTAGATGAAAGCTTTTGTTTGCTTCTATTGGTTGAGCATGGCGGTAGAGATTTCCAAAATAGACGCTGCGTAGTAATTTCAATAGTCTGTAATCAGTCTGGTGGTTGCTATGGAAGTGTAAAGTATCAATTGCAAGGATAATATATCATGTTGAGGCAGTGAATGGAAATAGGGAAGGAATTGGGATCATAAAGGGCCATTTTGCGGAAGTATGGATTTCAGAGGAATAACATAATTAAGCATCTAGAAATGTTTAAGCTTCAATTTATGTATTCTTAGAACCATAGTATTAGTTGGTTAAGGCTGGCATAGTGGGGCGCAAGTTAGACTAGTAACATGCATATGTTACTAGTATATGTTACCATCTCCTAGTCATTTTGTTTTTATCTTTTCATACATAACCAAAAAATGGAAAAGATTCCTCAAGAGTCTCAAGGGCCCAAAAGCGCGTGATAAATGCCACCGAAGCCAAAGACTGCGGAGGAAATTAGGTGAAGTACTCCAGATACAAAGTACGGAAAAGTATCTAGAACTTCTCCCCCTGGTCGTACTCCCCATCCTAGAGTAACTAAGTGTGGAAGTAAATTAAGCCTTGTTCATACATGGGATTTTCTGGTACGAAATGAGCCACTTCAAATAGGTTCATTGATCCGGCCCAGAATACGATCAATCCAGCATGAGCTATGTGAGCTACAAGTAGATTACCGGAAAAATTGATAAGTCTGGCATTCCCAGCCCACCAAGCAAAGCTGGTTGGTTTCTTGGTCACAACCAGCTAGCGTCATAGGTATTGTAACAGAGACCTTCATTTATTGCTTTGTAGAGTCATTTTTCACTAGGAAGCGCTCTGTGATGGTAACATATTGTGTTACCCCACTTGTCTCTGCTCTTTAATTACTTTCCATATCATCTTTTTGAATAGGGAGAAGCTGCGATAAATTTCATTGGTTTAATTGAGCGTAGTATTGCAATTGTGGTGTTCTCTCTATGGTGATTTTGAGCACAGCACTGCAACTCTAAGGGTAATAGTCAATTGCAAGGGTAATAATCGTGTTAAGCTAGTGAATGGAAATAATGAAGAGGTGGGGAGCAGCAACGGCCATTTGGCAGAGTATGGATTTCAGACTGATAGCATAATTGACCATCTAGAGAGGTTTAAGCTTCAAGCTGTGTATCCTTAGAACCAGAGGATTAGCTGATAAAGAAATTTCCACCTATCTGATAACAGTCTTACATTTGTTGTTTCTGAGGTTCTATAATATATGTTATTACTTGAGCGCACCATTTCAAATTATAAAATTCCTTGGAATCTGCAGAGGGAATAGTTAATGAGTTGATCCTCGTAATAAAGGAGAGGGAGGTTGCAATAAAAGAGGGAAATAGAAAGACACCAATAAATTAGTATGCGTGACTTATTATTATAAGAAAACACGGGAACAATTTTATAAAATGAAATGAAGGGAGTATCTTTTTAGGTATACTAGTTACTTACTAATCCCTCTATTCCAATGAATAAGGCCTATAAATTTAATCAAAAGTTAACATCTTCTAAGTTTGACCAATGTTATAGATAAAATATGAACATTTATGCTACAAAATCAATGTTAGTAGATTCACCGTAAAATATATTGTCATAATATATTTGATTCATGTTGTAGGTTTTATATTTGCTTCTTTATATTTGGTCAAGCTTTCTAAGCTTTGACTTTTGACTAAATTTATAAGCCCTATTCATCGAACGGATGTAGTAGTAATTAGCGCACACGTGGAAGCAGTATTACTCTTTAATGTAGTGAAGTTAATTATCCAATCAGGACCCATGCGTAAAATAGTTGTAATGCAGCAATTAGTTTCTGGATTTATTAAACACACATTGAATATTTGGGTGGGAGCGGTCCAGCCTTTAGTTGCTGCTCTCTCTTGCAAAGACTGGATGCTTAGGATGTTCTGGTCTGCCCGTCAAATCTTTCCCATGCATGGCATAATTTGACTTACGCTTCTACATTAAGCTTTTTGCCTTGTGTGCTGTTCTGGGCCATATGCCAATTGGGAATCAGAATTTGAATCTTCGAGGCTTCAGGAACAGTTTTTTATATCAATCATAGGCTCAATAGTGTTTCAGGGGAAACTGGCTTTGTGTTATACAGGTTCCTGAAGAGGTTAAGCATGCACGGAAAGACAATTTGATTTCATGTAAGCTGCTGGGATTATCTGGTGGAAATGGTTGTAGCTGTTCAAGTTAGAATTATATGAACTGTCCGCAAATTCATACTGAAATGCTGACGAGGAATTCACAATGCTTTTACCACAATTTATCACTTGGGAACTTAAAACCGCATATTAAGCTGGTTGAGTCTTCAGTTGTTCATCTGTCGTACAATCTAGAACTTATCTTTTTTTGAGACAACAGAAGATAGTGGTGATTATCATCAATATAATAAATTGAAAATTGAATTTTGCTTCTATGATCCTGCAGGGGCATCTCCTGGTGAAGGCACAGGGGCGACTATGTCTGATGATGAAGATAACCAAGTGGATAGTGAGGCCAACATGTTTGATGGAAATGATGGGTCAGATGGTATGGGCTTCGGTCCTCTGATATTGACTGAGGGTGAACGGTCTTTGATTGAACGTGTACGACATGAGTTGAAGAGTGAGCTTAAACAGGTAAAATTGCAGCCTCGAAATGTTTCATTGCCTCATTCATGACATATTTTGACTAACAAAAACTTGTTACTTCTAGGGGTACAAAGAAAAGCTAGTTGATATCAGGGAAGAGATTATGCGCAAGCGGAGAGCTGGTAAACTTCCTGGGGATACGGCAGCTACATTGAAAGCTTGGTGGCAAGCTCATTCTAAGTGGCCATACCCTACTGTACGTGACACCACTTCTAAGCTTCATTTTGCAATTAGTTTCAGTTCATGGTCATCAACAATTTTTGCTCAACGAATCCAGGAAGACGACAAGGCTCGCCTGGTGCAGGAGACAGGTTTACAACTGAAGCAGATCAATAATTGGTTCATTAACCAACGCAAACGGAACTGGCACAGCAGCAACGCAGCATCCTCTAGTGAGAAGACCAAGAAGAAAAGGTACCATACGGGAAAACCCATACTTCACCTTTTCATGACACCCTCGCACATTCTTGTTTATCGCTTCCTTTTTTATGCATGTAAAAAAGAAACGTTACAGGTAATGATGGCACGGAGCAATCGTGGTAGACTGTGGTACCAGATGAAACTAGATGTAAACAATATACCTTTGTCATGAAGAGTGCAGTATATCCTTTCTCTCTCTCTCTTTCTCTCTCTGGAGCAACTAGATATGAAGACGACCCCTTCACAAGCACGTTCAAGGATGCAGTCATTGGCTAAGAAGTCATCAGTAGTTGACTTAAAGTGGTAGTGACCTGGAATTACAGTGTGAGTGTTGCTAATGTGATTTGTGTAAGCGTGTTGTATAACTGGGGAACGGAAGGAAAGCATCGTGGTGCATGTAATTGTGTATTCTATTTATCATGTAACAATATCTTAGGTAGAGTCTGAAGACACAGATTGGGGGTCTTCTTTGGGTGACTGGGTTTGATGTAAGGTATGGTGTCACTGGTCTGAAACCACGTGGGAAACTATTCTGTTTAAAATGTACTGGAAAGCTGAATTATGGAGTATTTGTAAGCGCATATGTATACACATGATCTGGATTCTCAATGTACCTGTGACAGTGTTTCTGCAAATGCGATGTGTGCTTTCTCCATTGGAAGTCATGTATACATGGTTAATGGCTTAATGCCCCAGCAACGCTTTATGTGCAAATCATAGGCTGATGTAATTAGGTTGAATCTGAATCTTCTTTTCTAGAGTGGTTTTCATTGGATTTTGGATTATCTGTTTTCATTTGTTCACCTGTCTGCAATATGGCTTGTTTAGAATGTAGGAGTTGATGCAGACCTCTTGATTGCGCAGACCTTCTATGTCAGATTGCGCCGGGTCTGTGTTGTTTTACCAATAACACTATTTGGAAGAGTGGAGGGGGACGGAACCCTTAGATTGGTTCTTTGGATGATCTCATCTCTTGCTTATGGAGGTACCGATTCGTATAGTAATATTTTCACAACGTGTACTATGGTAATAGCGAGACACTAAATGTTGTAGCTATTGAGTGGTTGTGCACCTACTGTGTTGATTTGAGTAAGTCTGTACATGCTGCAAGAAGAGGTGGGGATGTGGGGGCTCAAGGGTGATAGTGATGAGATGGTTGCACATCGGTCTAGAATAGCCCATTTAAAAATAGGATGCATTGGAAATTTGAGTTGGAGTACCAGTAGGCAGCAAAGCTTGTGTACTTGAAACGAACACATTAGAAGAGGTTGATGTAGGGGTTTTCTTCCGCCCATACCATGCTCGTGCTAATAGTTAAAGCCATATGCCCATATGCACATCTAGGGGACATCAAGAGGTTTATCCTTGAGTTCTACTTCCTCTGGTCATAACTTTATGGAACAGAGGGAGTATAAGGCTATGAGCTAAACGATACAGAATTTGTGGCACATATTTTTACTTCAAGTGCACAACCTCTGCTGAAAACAAGTGGCTCAACTTTACATGTGAAATGCGTTTATATTGATCCGCATCTACACAAAATCAAGTCATATATTTCCGAACGGACAAAGATGAGTCAAGCAAAGAACATGCATTGTAGTTCTTCACATGATATGCTTCAAAGCTTTGATGTAAATTACCACATCCAAACGACAGATTAATTTCCTGAACGTTAAAAAAGAGGCCGACCCTGCAAGGACGACGGGCTCTATTGGTTAGTTCCTGTAGTTAAACGGCTAAGCCGCTAGTTTGAATCATAGAGTGCAGGAATGACCTTATCTAAAGTTAACTCTATATTGTTTTGATGTACCGTGCTTACCGCACGGTGCGATTCAGGCTGCCGAGCGCCACGTTTTATTACACGCCATGTTACTTGACCCTAGCGTTGTGGTGCTAGACATTAAGATGAACATATGTACGTAGACGGCGATATGCTATCGAGCCACCTCGCCCATCAGAAAACCAAGAATGGGCCGGCCCTCAGATGTCGAAAGCCCGGCACTTGAAGTGGGCCGGGCTATCTAGGCTGCTTTTGGCAGATGGATCAAAAGGCTCGCCCCGTGTGTCTGTGCGGATGCTCGTAGCTGGTGTCATATAATATGCTAGACATCCAGTTGTCACCAAGTTTAAGTGACAGCTAGTTTCATCTAATAATCCACCCTAGTAACATTTCCTCAACTGTTGCTTTCACCGAAGAGAGATCGAACACTCAACCAAAAGGTAAACTTATTTTTCTTGCTAGACTTTCACCACGCCTTCTCTGTCACAAGGAAAAGGAAAGCTCTGCTGAAGACCGTCAAATGAAAGCTCTGCCAAAGTCCAAACCTGATCGCCAGGGCTTGCTCCACTACAACCCCCTCCCACCAAACTCGGTTTGGGTTAAGTGTGAGCCCTCCTAAACCCATATCTGATCCCGGTATACCCATACGTCGTATACATATAGAGACATCAGCCACGATCTCCATCAAAGCCTCCACGATTTAAAAATCCTCCTCTAGCCGATCCATCGCTGCTGATCAGGTCCACTACTGCTGCGATCTCGTCCGCCGCCCACTACACCTCCGATCACCATCGTCTCCATCTTCTTGCCACTCATTTTCAGCGTGAGTCCCAGCTCAAACTGGCGAGGTGACCGCCAGTCGCGAGGTAACCGTGCCGCCGACGGTCTGACGGGACCAGAGCGCCAGCCTATCCGGCCCTGTAGTTCCAGATAAACAGAGAGCAGCCAGACTTTCGGCCAGCCTGTCCGGCCTTGTAGTACCAACGAGTCTGTAGTTACGAAGGAGTAAGGCATCTCCAACCGCGCGACCCAAACCGCGCCCGCGCGTCCGTTTGGGTCGAGCCGGACAAAAACGCGGCCCAGCGCGGGGACGCACCGCAAAAGCGGACGGCCGCGGCGTCCGGAACGACGCAAAACCGGCCCAAATCTGGGCTAGGTTTGCGTGGCCGCGGATGGCACGCGCCGTCCGCTCGCGTCCGCGCGTCGGTCGCCTCGTCTCCCTTGGGCCCACCTGTCGGTGACCGGGGAGACTATTAAATGGGGACCGGAGGGGATCCGGCCCTCCACTCCGGTCCCCACTCCACTCCCCGAGCAAAACCGCCGCCATGGCCCCGAAGCGACGGTTCGCTCCCGGAGCGAACGACGACGAGGCCGCCGGCGAGCCGGCGTCGGCCGCCGGCGCTGCGGGCCGGAGGGAACCGCGGCGGCCTCCACATCGGAGAGGCCGCCCACGGCGGTGCGGCATTGCCGCAACCGCCACCTCTCCTCATCGAGCCCAAGCCGGAGTCCTCGGAGTAGGACCCGGACCTCCGCGCCGCCCTGATCATCTCGGCGGCGGAGGAGGAGGCGAAATGGCCGCAGCTCCATGCGGCCATTCGCACCTCCGAAATGGAGGAGGCGGCGCAGCGGGAGGTGGAGGAGGCGGAGGGCTGGGAGCTCTACGCCCAGGCCCTCCAGGCGCGACGGGAGGAGGAGGAGGAGGCGGCGCGGCGGGAGGAGGCCAGGCGCCGCGCCGGACGGGGACCGCCGCCAGGAGCAGCGGCGGCGGGAGGACAGGCGGCGGCGCCAGGAGGCCAGGCGCCGCGCCTGGCAGGGGAGACAGCAGCGCCTCAGGGAGGAGGCGCTGCTCCGTGCGCCGGCACAACGCCGGGTGGCTCCGGACCCCCACTCGCCGTGGGAGGAGGCCCTGTGGTCTCCGTGGCCGGAGTCCCCGGCGCGCTCCAGCCACGACAGCGCGTCACCGCCCGGGGTGGACGACGACGACGTCGCCGACGACGCCCACAGGGGCTAGGCGTCGTTTAAATTTGCTTTTTTTCCTTTTATTTTCGTGTTTCCGGATTATGCGATGCGTCCGCGCGTTGGGCGCAGCGCGCGACCCAAACGGACATGCGGACGCGGGCCGCTGTCCGCGTGTCCGGCCAGCGACCCAAACGGCCCAAAACGGACGGCCCAGCGCGTCCGTTTGGATCGCGCGGTTGGAGATGCCCTACAAGGACGGTGAGAGAGTAGCCAAACCTGTCGCCGGACTAGTCTTGCGGCTTTGTCCGGTGGACTAACATCGTTGATGGTCTGGCCGGCCCTGACGACCGGCATGTCATTGCTTTCAACCTGAACAAGGGGACAGTCCGACAGAAGTTGCGCCGCCGTCTTGACCGATCATGCGGGCGAGCACCAATCGCTAATCCTTGTAACCGGCATGCCGCCGCGTTTCCGTGCCTCCCGCCGTCCGCCAGCCAGCACCACTCGCCGTCCCTCATAGCCGGCATGCCGCCACGTTGCCGTGCCTCCCGCCGGCCAGGCAGCAATTCCATCATCCAGTAGTCGGCGCCGATACGGCAAGACATGTGTGTTACTCATATACCGTATTTGTACAATTTAAGTGGGCTATACAAGTTTGTATATGGATACATATAACAATTTTGTATTAAAAACGAAGGGGTATCGAGCAACTCTAGCTGTTCTTGTGTTTGAGTTTGCCAAATTTTCGATTGAGTTTAAGGGGTGGGGGTTGTACTGAAGCAAACGAAGAATAGCGCTACATTATTTCATCGCAAAAGAAAGGTTGCCGCTATAGTAATCTCACGAAGAAAGTATTTGTTCTCAATGTAAAGCAAGCTAGAAACCTCATAATTAATCCAAGACTAGGTACTCGGACCAAACAATAGTACACTATAGTAGTATAACTTTGTCTCAAATACATCGCGCCAGTCATGTACATGTCACAGTAAAATTCATTGCTATATATACGACTCATACAACATGTGTTTCTTTCCTCCTGTTAGAAGTATAGGAAATGGCTTCTGCTGAGCCTGCTAGCAAGTCCTCTTTAGTTTATTGTACTGCGACCATGGTTTCAGTCTATAGTTTAGGCATGGATGGCACTGGGAACTGGTATGTGAGCGTGTCCGTGCTATGAATGGTTTATACAACTCAAATGGTGTGTGCTAATAATGGCCATGGATGATACAATTTTATCTATGGAACATGATATCGAAAAAGCTCGAAATTTAAAGCTAATATTGGCAGCTTTTGAGCATTTATCGGGTTTCAAAATAAATTTCTATAAAAGCGAATTGTTCTGCTTTGACGAGGCTCAGGATCCAGTCGCCGAATATTCAAAACTGTTTGGCTGTGGGCAAGGCTAGTTTCCTATCAACTATCTGGGCATCCTGATTCATTATCAGAGATTAACTATGGCTGAGTGGAAACTAGTCGAGGAAAGACTTCAGAAGAGACTTAGCAGTTCAAAAGGTAAAATGCTATCCCTTGGAGTAAGACTGGTTCTCATTAATGCAGTACTCACTAACATTGTTATAGATCAAGATTTTTTGGCAAGGGGATAGTGGAAAAAATAGAAATATCGATTGGTCAAGTGGTCTGTCGTATGTCGACCTAGAGATATGGGTGGGCTAGGGGTTCATGACCTTGAGGTCAAGAACTCAGCCTTGTTAGGTATGTGGCTTTATAAGCTTCTAACAGAACATGTCGTATGTTAGACCATGGTTAAAAGAAAGTACATTGACGAGAAAGCGTTATCCCAGATCCATTGGAAATCGGGAGACTCGCATTTTTGGGCTGACCTAATGGCAACGAAGAATTTTTTTCTTCAAATATGGTACTTTTAATATTAAGGATGGATAGCAGATACGGTTTTGGGAGGATACATGACTAGGAAATAGGCGTCTCTCTGAACAATATTCAGCGATATACAACATTGTTCGTCGCAAAAGTGATACCATTGCATTAGTAATGGCAACCTCACCTTCGACAGTGACGTTTAGACGGGATTTAATCGGTCCGAGACTTCTTGCATGGAATGCCTTACTACAACGTTTGGACTCCATTCAGTTGTCCGAAGGGTGGGAGAATTTCGTTGGAACTTACAATCCAATGAAAAGTTCTCTGTAAATTTGTTGTACAATGCAATTATCCAACCTGAAATACCAGTTGATAAAAACAAGAAAATGTAGAAGATGAAAATATCACTCAAAATTAAGATTTTTGGCTGGTATTTGCGTCGAGGAATAATCCTAATCAAAGATAATCTTGTGAAACACAATTGGTATGGGAGTACGTAATGTGTTTTCTGTCATCACAACGAGAAGATTAAACACTTGTTCTTCCAATGTCGTTTTGCCATGTCTATATGGTCATGCATCCAAGTAGCTTATGATCTGTATCCCCCGACTAGTGTGGCCAATATCTTTGGTAATTGGCTTCATTGTATCAATCACAGATTTAGAACGTTTATTAGGGTGGGGGCGCTTGCCATTATATGGTCCCTGTTGTGTAGAAATGACAAAGTTTTTAGTGATAAGAATTGTTTTCTCTTGCAGGTTATCTATAGATGTACCGCTACTCTCCGTTTGTGGTCTGCGCTGCAAAAGATGGAGAATCACGACCTCTTTACGAAGATCTGTACACGGTTGAAGAACACGGCGAGGGATACTTTTTAGGCAGCATAATCTACGGATTGAGCATCCGCCTTCATCTTAGGCGTCTTACAGTTGCTCATGTTTGATATGTAATTTGCCTTTTTATTTATCATTACAGACTTTTAACACTATTTGAACGGCTATGTGCATCTTAGCTATGCAGAGGTCGGGTGTAATTACTTTTCATAAGCAATAAAACGTTCATTATTAAAAAAAATGGTATGTGCTTCAATAACAGAAATCTGCGCATAGTTTCCGAAAGGAGGAATATGAATAACAAACGCTGGATCCTTCATATGGGCATGCTCTTGAGTTTGATAGACACTAGGAAGCTTTCAGCGCGGCGGCACGCCTCGCCCTTGTGGTGATGTTCCAGCTCAATGCCGTCGTTTGGAGAGACTATATACACATAGAATTGGCATGCAATAGTTGAACTGAAACCTGCTGTAGTACTTTGCATTGTGGTAGATACCTGATTACTATACAATGTTGTTACAGCGGCCGTCTTGACGAACACATCCCTCTGAGTGGGTTCACTGAGCCATCGCTGCTTGTCGACAATATGGTCAGGTTTTATGGCTGCTGCAAATGGAATTGTTTGTAGTTGATATCAGTTTTTTTTGGTATAATTTGTACAATCTAGTTCTAACCTATTTTGTACCATGTACGATTGATAATCTATTTAGCTGGGAATAACTCCTTAGACGATATTTTCTTCCTGTGAGTTGAACTGCAAACAACAAATGCATATAAGCATTGCCTCAATTGCATATATATATACGTTTTTGCTTCCGTACGCACCCACCACAAACTCGCCAAACCGCGAAAACACGTGGACGGTTAGGATTCGGTCATACCGATTCGGGTCTGGGGGCATGATCGTCATTTCCTGTGGACTTCGGGTTTGGCTGGGTTCGTATCAGCCCACGTACAAGCCCTATGACCCATACCTCTATGTATTATACGCCTACGTGTCCACGCGCGGCCACGACGGAACCGCCGACATATAAATGTCTTTCTCCCCTGTCCTCTTCACCACATCTATCCAAAGCAAAAGCAATCCCCAAATCGGGCAAAAAACCCTAGGTCAAGAACAGCGAGCTCGCTCTCATGCTCGTTCGCGCTCGTCCATGGAGAGGGGAAGGGGAAGGAGGGGAAGGGCAAGGAGGCGGCGGTTGAGGAAACCCGGTTGGCCGCTTCATCGGCGGGCGGAGCTGCCCCGGATCCGAGCTCCGCTTGGGGCCGGAGGACGGTGGCTGCACCGGCGAGCAAGAAGCGTGCGCACGAGACGGAGGCGCGAGCGGCGGCGCCGGAAGAAGAATCGGAAGAACCGCGAGAGGCGGGAGAGGAAGGCGGCGGGGAAAAGATCAACAGCCCCGACGACGTGCCCACCTTCGACGAATCCGACTCCGCCGACCCGTCCGAGGTAAATTTCTCCGCCGACCCCGACGACATGCATGAATGCCTTGCTCGCTCGCAAGCTTGTACGAAATCCGTGGATTTGGCTAATCTATATGCTGTGAATTTGTTGTACTACCAAGCCATTTTGATATTTCTAGTAGTTCCGAGAGATGAATTTGAGCTTGCTCAAGTGTTCATCCGAGGTTCTTGCTTGGTTGGGTTCCACTGTAATCCCTATCTGCTCATAAATAAGGCTATCTAGTTTGATTAGCTTGCTATTATGACTGGTTCCTAGCAATTATATGGATCTACGCCTCTGGATGATTCACTTATCACTTGTGCCTGCTTGCAATTGATGTCTAGACAGGTTTTAGATTAAGCTGCTACTACATTGTATGGACAAAGAAGTTGATCATAAATGTGGCTCCAATACTAGCGAGATGTTGCACGTTAATCATCTGCATGGAAGCCTTGATTTCTTGGCCAGGAGCTTTGCCTTCACTAGAGTGTCATGTGCAAGTCATGCTACTGTAAACTTGATCATTTGGTGTTGTTATTGTTAATAATTGAACTATGGTTGCTTGTTTGTGTAAGGATATTCACTGGAATTCTTTATTGATGAAGCTGTGTATTGGTAATGATTCAATTTGTTTGAGAAGAATGGATGGATGCCAACTATTGTTGGATTAATATTCATCACAATCTAAATCTGTCCATATTATGATGATTGATGCTATGGTCTGTGGCTTACTAGGTTTGATGTGACCTCGGTAGCTCTTGGTACTGCTACTTGGTTGCTCACCTTGATGGATAAACTGTTGGTTTTTATTAATAGAGATCCTCACGGTAGGGTATCATACATATGAATGCCACTATGATTGTTTTATGAAGAAAATAAGGGTTTCGATGGTTTAATAGCTAGGTGGTGCTAGGTGGTGTATGTGGCTGTCAAAGCTTTGTGTGTATCTGGTTTATACTTGGATATGCTTGTATTTCATACTATTTTGCATATCTTCATCTACTGGGCACTCCAAGTTTTTGTTTGCCTCAAATATTGCTACCATCACTTGGTCTATACGAAGTGATGACTAATACCTTTTGAGCATCTGCTCATTGGTGTGATTTGAGCATGCATATTGATGGATTGGATCCTCTGGATCCTTTCCGAGTATCAAGTATACCTTTCTCCGAGCATCTAGACATATATAGTGTTTTTCTTCCGTGATGGTATTGCCACTTGTTCCATTCCAAACACTAGTTTTTGTTTAAATTAGATATGGTATGTATAGTTACTAACTAATGTGCATTTATACAAATAATTACTTTGCATTGTTTTCATTCCTTTTCTATTTATAGTCATTACATTGTTTATATGCAATAGCAGCTAATTAACCTAATTTACTTCATCTAACGGGAGGATCCTTCGGATGAAGTCGGTTCGGCAACGGGAGGATAGGGACCGGAAGAGCGAGCATGTTCTCCGCGAGGCTTAGGTGCAGGGAGATTCGCTACCTTCTTGGCCCGGGTAGGTTCAAGTGCCCCTGGTGCAGCCGCAAGGAAATGCCGACGGACTTCCTCGGCATGTACCAGCATGCCACCTACACTGGTGTTGGCAGCGGGCATACACCCGCACACATCAGGGCCAAGCATGCCGCCTACGGCCTGTTCCTCAAGAAGTACGCCCCCCGGCAGTAGGAGCATCCGGAGGATGGTGCCGACCTGCCTGCCTACCTGCCTGCCGACCCGCTGCCTACACGATGCCTCTTTCTTTAGTTGTGTGTTTATGTTAAACTCTGTCGTGCTTGTGGTGTTAAAACTTGGTTAATGCTTTGTTGTGAACTATGTTTCTATTTAAGTATGTGTGAACTATGTTTCTAATTAAGTATGCTTAGTGTTTAAGCATGTGTATGATGTGCTTACTACATATGCTGATGTGTTGTGCATGCTTGGCCGTGTTGTGTGCTTGGATGCTAGGTAAGCATGTTCTATTTGCTGCTTGTTGATCTAGCCTCGTTAGCATGATGTAGTGACAAAGATTTTTTTTTAGATCAACACGGGTTGCCCCCAGCCCCAATTTCATTGAAAAAGAAGCCAAGTGTATTACGGGATTAAAACTAGACACCAACAAAATAAAAGGAAAACAGGGTTTCCTGGGTAGATTGGCTGCCATCCCAACCAACTCCGATGTACCGGGATAGCACTGGAACAGGTTTAGAGCGATGATCACACACCGAAAACAACCGCCATCTAAATCCATTACATGGGGTCAAACAGATAGGTCGGACACACTAGCACAACTGCCATGCTTCAATTCACCAAGTGACAAAGATTTTGCCAAAGTAAGCGTTTGATTATAGGAAATCATGTGTCGAGTTTTGCTCGGTTGTGTTGCGGACGATTTGTACATAATTGATACGGTATTTTCCGGTGGAAATGGGGGAAAACCTCTGGTAATCTAAAATATAGACGGCGTGTTGGCGGTAGGGTGGAGTTGTTATCTTATGTGATACTTGACGAGCAACAAATCTCTCGATCAACAACAACAAATAGCTCATTTCACGGCTACAACACTCACAACGAGACATCAGCCCAATCTAGACTTGACTAATGGGCCAACTCCATCCAATTAGGCCCATTAGGCTACATATAAAACAGGAACAACTATCTCATTTAACGAGCAACAATAATCGCGAGCGGATAGCCCAATCTAGATTTGACTAATGGGCCATCTCCAACCAAATTAGGCCCATTAGGCTAGTTGAGGTGGTACATATTAAATATCAAAAAAAATGAAGCAAAAAATGGGTGTTGCCGCGACTCGAACCGCACACCTCGTGGGAAGTCGTCTCGCGAGGGGTAGTCCGGTAACCGAGTGGGACGGATAGATACATATTGACATCTCAAGTAATAAAGGTATCTATAGTTATTTTATCACTTCCGTTAGGTTATTAAATGCATGTTTGTACATTTTTCAACACACGAGATCTTTGTGTAGTCTATTATATACAATTCACTAATTCACTAATTGAATATGAAATAGATAATTCAATATGAATCTTAACACTAAATTTGTAATATATATGAATAACAACTTAAAAAATTGAAAATAGCTAAAATTCTAGTCTTAGTGGATTAGAATTTTTTTGTTTTTTGTTGGGTTTTGTAAACAATTTGGTACAAGAAATAGTAGTCATTTGAGGACGAACAGGTTTGAACACACATAGAGACTCACTTAGATTACATAAATATGTCACTTACATAAATAAGGATGTAAACAAGTACCACCGTCGTTACATAGATAAGTCCGGGGACACGACATGGTACAATATATAAAAACACGGCATTTTAAATAAACACGATAAAACTAAAAAGTAGAGAAACGTGCATGACAAGCTTCACGAAATTCCTCCTCAACTTTCTTCCACCTCGGCCGCGCTACTCGACCACCGTACGTCATCAACACCTCACTCCTCGTAGGGGAGGCGGTGCATCCGGTTTTCGGTGGGGAAGATGCACTAGCGGTTGGTGAAGATGTTGTACGTCGTGAAGAAGATTGACTCGCAGCCGCACCGGAACACTTGGCCGAGGAGCTCGTACGCGTCCCACGGGTTGGTGAGGGTGACCGTGAGCAACTTGAGGGTAACGCCGTCACGAACCTCGTCGAGGTGGAACATCGGAGGCGATCCCGGTGGGAGGTGGGCGAGCCGGCGGTGAAGAATGCGTCGGCGAGCTCGACGGGGCTCCTCCACCGGATTGCGCCCACACACGGAGCGTGCGCTCGACGAGGACGCCGGCGGGTAGCGCAGCTACGGCACGGTAGGCGGCCGAACGAAGGTCGGTCCGACGTCTCGCATCTTCACGGTGGTGCTTTGGCGTTCTAGGAAAGGATGAAGGGCGTCGTGTGCAGGTGGAGGCTGGGTGGTGTGTGGGAGAGGAATGTAGACGTATAAATAGGCTAGAAAAATGTGGTGTGGGAGACGAAGATTGTTGTTTGGCGATGAAACGACGCGAGTGACGCGTGCATGTAGCCGTTGCCGTTTCGCACATTAATCGAGGGGGTGTCCGTGTCGTTGTCGTTTTACAGCGAAACGGGCGGCGCGTGCGCTATCGAGCCGAATCGACCGCAGCGAAACGGGGCTTGCTTGGCTCATTCATGGCGACGTCGTGGCGATGCATGCATAGCTGAGTCACTGCTTGCGGGCGCATGCATGCCGTCGTCGTCGCTTCCCGCGCATGCAGGCCTAGGCCGGCGCATTGCACAACGGGCACAAGGCCGGACCGCAACACGGCCCAACGGTCCATCTAGCGTGCCCGCTCGGAACCCCCACCCGTGTTCGGGAAAAAAAGGAGTCCGACCAATCAGATTGCATGTATATTCAAATATTCCTAAAAATTTCAGAGAAAATCTAAAAAAAATAAAATCTTCAAAAACAGTGTATACATATCAAGTAGATTTCTAGGAAATTTATTTGGGTCGTTTAGACAAGGTCGAAAAAAACATGCTTAGAAATGAGGCCATTTACCCTACCTTTGGAGCTGTTTACTGGCACTTTTTTGACCAACCCTGGGATGACCCCATATTGTCGGCAGTGGTGCACCATGTCATTTAACACACTTCAAGCCATGAGTTTTGCAATTTGCATGTGTGAATGCACTTGTTCATGTGGTGTACACCCCTCAAATACGGTGTCAAAACAGTGGATCGTCTGACGGCGCGTGGGCATGGTGGTCCCATCTTTTGGGATCTGCTTCACCATGGCATCCAAACACCACTTACATCACCATCCATGGAAGAAATCATGTGCTCCTTGCCTAGCTACCTCACGGGAGCCTCGCACACATGGTTTACGTGCAAAACGGCTCTACCCGAGGCCACAAAGTGGGCCCACAACCCTTGGGTGACCCCATGTGGTGGGCATCGGTGCACCATGTCACCCCACCACTCCTAGCCATGGGTTTAGGGTTGTGCATGTGTGAATGCCCATGTTCATGTGGTGTAGACCCCGAAATACGGGGTTCTCGTCGAACGCAGGTGTCAAAACAGTGGATCGTCTGACGGCGCGTGTGCATGGTGGTCCCATCTTTTGGGATCCGCTTCACCATGGCATCCAAACACCACTTACATCACCATCCATGGAAGAAATCATGTGCTCCTTGCCTAGCTACCTCACGGGAGCCCGCGCACATGGTTTACGTGCAAAACGGCTCTACCCGCAGGCCACAAAGTGGGCCCACAACCCTTGGGTGACCCCATGTGGTGGGCACTGGTGCACCATGTCACCCCACCCACTCCTAGCCATGGGTTTAGGGTTGTGCATGTGTGAATGCCCATGTTCATGTGGTGTAGACCCACGAAATACGGGGTTCTCGTCGAACGAGGTGTCAAAACGAGTGGATCGTCTGACGGCGCGTGGGCATGGTGGTCCCATCTTTTGGGATCTGCTTCACCATGGCATCCAAACACCACTTACATCACCATCCATGGAAGAAATCATGTGCTCCTTGCCTAGCTACCTCACGGGAGCCCGCGCACATGGTTTACGTGCAACAACGGCTCTACCCAGGCCACAAAGTGGGCCCACAACCCTTGGGTGACCCCATGTGGTGGGCACCTGGTGCACCATGTCACCCCACACACTCCTAGCCATGGGTTTAGGGTTGTGCATGTGTGAATGCCCATGTTCATGTGGTGTAGACCCACGAAATACGGGGTTCTCGTCGAACGCAGGTGTCAAAACAGTGGATCGTCTGACGGCGCGTGGGCATGGTGGTCCCATCTTTTGGGATCTGCTTCACCATGGCATCCAAACACCACTTACATCACCATCCATGGAAGAAATCATGTGCTCCTTGCCTAGCTACCTCACGGGAGCCCGCACACATGGTTTACGTGCCAAACGGCTCTACCCAGGCCACAAAGTGGGCCCACAACCCTTGGTGACCCCATGTGGTGGGCACTGGTGCACCATGTCACCCCACCCACTCCTAGCCATGGGTTTAGGGTTGTGCATGTGTGAATGCCCATGTTCATGTGGTGTAGACCCCCGAAATACGGGTTCTCGTCAGAACGCAGGTGTCAAAGCAGTGGGATCGTCCGACGGCCCGTGTGCATGGTGGTCCCATCTTTTGGGATCTGCTTCACCATGGCATCCAAACACCACTTACATCACCATCCATGGAAGAAATCATGTGCTCCTTGCCTAGCTACCTCACGGGAGCCCGCACACATGGTTTACGTGCAAAACGGCTCTACCCAGTGCCACAAAGTGGGCCCACAACCCTTGGGTGACCCCATGTGGTGGGCACTGGTGCACCATGTCACCCCACCCACTCCTAGCCATGGGTTTAGGGTTGTGCATGTGTGAATGCCCATGTTCATGTGGTGTAGACCCCCGAAATACGGTGGTTCTCGTCGAACGAGGTGTCAAAACAGATGGATCGTCCGACGGCGCGTGGGCATGGTGGTCCCATCTTTTGGGATCTGCTTCACCATGGCATCCAAACACCACTTACATCACCATCCATGGAAGAAATCATGTGCGCTTTGCCTAGCTACCTCACGGGAGCCCGCACACATGGTTTACGTGCAAAACGGCTCTACCCAGGCCACAAAGTGGGCCCACAACCCTTGGGTGACCCCATGTGGTGGGCACTGGTGCACCATGTCACCCCACCCACTCCTAGCCATGGGTTTAGGGTTGTGCATGTGTGAATGCCCATGTTCATGTGGTGTAGACCCCCGAAATACGGGGTTCTCGTCGAACGAGGTGTCAAAACAGTGGATCGTCTCGACGGCGCCTGTGCATGGTGGTCCCATCTTTTGGGATCTGCTTCACCATGGCATCCAAACACCACTTACATCACCATCCATGGAAGAAATCATGTGCTCCTTGCCTAGCTACCTCACGGGAGCCCGCACACATGGTTTACGTGCAAAACGGCTCTACCCAGGCCACAAAGTGGGCCCACAACCCTTGGGTGAAACCAAAAAAAAATGACTACCAAAAACCTAACATAATCAACTGAAAACACTACTTTTTAAAAAAACTCCACGCATAGATCGGGTTCCCCACTCCTCCCGACACCGACGAAGCCGGCCAGGAAGAGGGGACCCAATCTATGGAGGAGAGCTCGAGGTGGAGGTGGCGGGCGTACCTAGGAAAAAGTTTATGTTCTTCTTACTTTCGACTATTTTTAATTCGAGACAATTGTTTGTAATTCGAGACTATTTCTAATGTCACACGGTTTTTAGGGCGTAATAGGTTGTTTAATTTGAGAAAGGCGAGAGATAGAGATAGAACCGCTGGGCCGCTCGCGCGTCAAAGCTTTGCCAAGCGGCCCGTCTAGGCCTCGCCTCCGCCTCGCTGCGGCCCTCGATCAGGTCACCACCTTTACATGCATGCGCCATGCGGCACGCTATTAAATTACCCGCGCCACGCTCTCATGCATGCCAACCACCGTTTCGAGCACCGTGACATCGTCTCGGAGGTTGCCCTCGTCTCGGCGTGCCATCGAGTTGGGTGGCATCGGTATTAAAGTGAAATTTGTGTGCATTATTTAAGTGAATTTTACAAACTCCCCCGTCTATATATAAGGGCACCTCTTCTTCCTCTTCTCTCACACATCTCACGCACTCTTCCGCTTCATCCATCTACCACCGCATCCAGTGGACTAGCCACGAAACACCAAACCCTAGCCGCCACCATGGAGTTCTTTGGCCCAACTTACCGTCGCCCGGCCACCGTGCGCGAGAGGGAGTGGCCGGAGGGTGTCATCGTGGAGAACGAGGCTGCGCATCTGGGCGATATCGAGGTGGAGGAGCGACAGGGCGCTAGCCGAGATCTTTCTCTCGCAGGGCTACCGCCACCTCAACCTCCCTCTAGGCTCGCCGCCCATGTACACGATCGAGTCCCACTTCGACGGCAACAACAACCATGAGATAGGCCTCTTCGTCCACTTAGGGAACCCCTTCGACGCGCACCACCTCCTCGGGCAGGTGTTCTGGTGTGGTTGTGAGTTTATCGCTTTCACTACCTACAATATCTTCACCAACTTCCACGTCATCTTTCCCGACCGTTTCAACATGCACTGCCTCCCATACCGCTACCACGTTGACGGCCCCGTCGGTGATGAGGAGGACTAAAACGAGCGAAGGAGGAGAAAGGGGAATGAACATCCTAGGAGGGACGACGGCGTTGCCTCATCTTTATCGGTGTTTTTAGAGCTGTTTTATTATCTATGTCTTGTTGTCGTGTCTCGTGGGCCCGGGATTTGTTGTGTGCTTCGGTATCGTACGTGTGATGGAATTCCTATGTAAGGTTTGTACTATCTAGCTCTATATATCAATGTTTTTACGATCACGTGCTACAACAACACACCATAAAAATTCAAAAGCTTAGAAATGAGGCCGTTTACCCTACCTTTAGAGCCTGTTTAAACCATAGTGAGAAGAAAGTGCCACGGTGTGCGCCGCGCGGCGGAAATTACCACGCGCCTCGTAACTAGAAACCGCGCGCGCACGACCGAGGCGTCGCGGCTCTTTAAACACCGGAATGGCAACGGCCGCCCTCTACCATTACCGCGTTGCCTTGCATACAAGTGCGGTGCCAACGCTAGCGGTTCGCATATCTTCCGGACCCGCTCCCCACCGTCGTCAACCACCCGCGGCGCGACCATGAGTGGCGTTTCCTGGCCGTCCGACTCCGACGGCCGACGGAAAGCCGCCTGGGTGGCGCCACTGGTGGGAAAGGGAACCACCGCGGAGCGCCGATCAGTCGGACGGTGCGACGAGGAGGAGGACGCGCGCGGACGGCTCGGAGCCCGACGGCTCGGAGCCCGATGACTCGGAGCCCGACGACGCCGACGAGCGGACGAGGAGGAGGGCGCCGCCGACGGCGCGGACGAGGAGGAGGGCGCCGCCGGCGACGCGCGGACGCGGAGGAACATGCCGTGGACGACGCGGAAGAGGACGAGGACTCCGACGCGAAGTGGGCGCGGGCTGGAGGAGGCCTTGGCCGCCGATGAGAAGGCGGCCGCGAAAAGAAGGCTCGCGCGAAGAAGGCAGCCGTGGCGCGGGCGCGGGCCGAGGTGACGGACGGGGAGGAGGAGTACAACGGCTCTTCGGAGTACTCCTCGTCGGAAGATGACTCGTCGGAGTCCACCTCGTCGGACGACAGCTCCTCGTCGGAGAAGGCTTCGCAAACGGGGGCGCCGGACGACGACGAGGCGAAGTCGTCGTACAAACGTTCCAAGTAGACGACGAGGCATATCCTCTATATTTTTATCCGCATTTTTATACTGCATTTGTAGTATTGTGTGCGGACCTTATATTTTACTGCATTTTAATTATTGTAAGAGGTAATTATGCTATGTACTTCTCCTCATCAGCTTTTCATTGTCGAAAAAGAAATTTTTATTTCTGGACATGATCACATTACAGAATTGACTGTTGCCCAACCATAACATCTAGGCCGAGCATTTTAAAAGCCACGACATCGCGATTATAACAGCTACTAGAATAATTATAGCACACAAGGCGTCTTGAAGAAACAATTCCCGTTGGAGAGCATATTTTTTGACCTTATTTATCTTCAACCTTGTTGTCGCCTTTGTTTCGTTTTTACTAATGTTGTGTTCATCGATGATATCAGCCATCATCAACTCGATTCGGCCTTTCTCTTCCGAAGTGTTTCTATTTTTTTGTTGGTAGTCATCAATGCTTGTTCCATCTTCCGAATTGTCTCATGAGCCACCCCGAGCTTCTCTTTGACAATCCTCAATTCTTCATCAATCTTCATTTTCTCCTCTCTTTTAAAATTTAGTTCTTCTAGGAGAACAATTTTTGCTTGTAGACAATGTTGAAGCTGGGCACAGCCATCCCGAATACCACACTCACATATTGATTCCTACAATAAAACGTGAAAACATATTAAATTCGACATAACTTATGAGACTGCACATACCGATGACTCTTCAAGATATTTAGAATCCCATGAGATGAAGACGTTAACTTAGAATCATACCTCATCCGATGAGTTGTGCATGGGTTCGACGCGGTCGATGTCGTCCATAGCCGAAATCACCATGGCGGCGACCTGTAGGTGGAGGCAGGATGGAGATGCTGATGAGATAACGGGCCGAGGGATCCATCTTTTCGTTTGTGGTATGCTTCTTTATGCTCCTCGTGGGCCGCAATTGAGGCCCATCCTGGCCCAGCCTTTTATTTAGGTATTTAACTGCCGTACAATTAATCCTCAAATCTAATTCCCAAACGATCTATCCTCCTCCTCAACGCCTCCTCGATCTACGGCTGGACGCCGGCTGCGTCCTCGAAGGCGTTGGTTACGAGCTGACTCGGATCTCATCGCCATGGATGTAAGTATAGTTCGCTCACCTCGTGCCATGCACCTAATTTTTTTATGAACTCTTGCACGACAACATATGTAGACGCGGTAGATCGTCTTTACTTTGATCTGCCCAAGTTAGATCCGGTCGTCTAATCTTACTTCCCTTGGTTGGGTCGCTTGGGAAAAAATATCGGCCGACTTAATTAGATCTAGTGGTTAATTTGATCGTACGTATATGACATATGAGAACATTGACATTGATCAGCCATTCCTTGCTACGCCTGCCCAGACTTCGTGCTTTACCGAATTGGAGGAAAAGGCCTATTATAAGGGGTAAGTCATGTTTATGGCACTCAATGAGAACACGATGTTATGAACAACTTAATTTAGAATTAATTGATGTCCCTTATGTTTTTTAATATTACATGTAGGTCCTGGAGAAGAGGAAGAGTATGATTTTGAAGCTTTCATAGAGTATGCAAATCGAGTTAAGATGAATTATGGCGATTTTGATGCACTCGAACGACTAGTTGCGAAAACCCTACCGAGTAATTCCATTGTACGTGTGCACCATCAAGAAATCACACATCGTGAAGAATAAAGCAAAGATGGTAATTAATTTTGATTTCCATCATTTCTTACTACTAACCAAGATATGCCGATAATTGACTGTCAAATTTATGTGTAGTACTTCTCAAGGAGGTTCACCCTCAAGCACATTCTGCCCAATATTCAGCTACCAGCAACCATAAAGCTCTACTCTCCAGGTGCCAATGTTACAGAAGTTACGATGGTGATGAACATGTCAACGGTGAAAGGAGTACCAAAGGAGGTGCCATGATAACATCACACTTGGATGGATGTGGTGAGGCAGAATGGCATGAAGAAAAATCAGAAATACGTGTTACGGTTCCGTAAGCAAGGAGAAGGTGGTGCGAAGATTATGCTGATTGTGTGTGAGAGCAGCCCGGTTCGGACTTCGCTCGTGAAGACTACTATAGCTATCTAAATTTTTTGTTTATGTCATGTCCGTTGGTACACTTTTAGTATGGTGCAAATTTATGTCATTTTTAATGGTTTCTCACTTTTATGACAATGTGTGAAGAGTTCGATCGTGAATGCTTATTAATTATATCCAGCTTATTTCTCTACAAGTGTTGTATGAGGGTTGTAGCATTGTGAAATTTGTTGATGCCTCACTCGACAGTGGCACTATAGATATGTCAATTATGTGCATTGCAGATCTAGTAATGTGCAAAAAAGACCATATTTTTGTAAAAATTCTTCGTTACAAACAATTGAAATCGTAATTAAAAAATATTTTGCACCGTCGTACTAGCTACAAGCCATTGTTGTGTGGTGCCATGCGGAACCATGGTATGCTTGTAGGTGATCAGCACCTTTGAACATGTATATATTGTTGCTCCAAAAGAGAGAGGGAGAAGTAAGTTATCGATTCGTCTGCCGAATGCAAAGCAGTGTCTTATCACATGCATAGAGTGGCCTCCGTGTATGGGCTGGGTACTAACGGGCTGGCCCAGATATCCATCGAGAGCTTGCCTAATTATAGTATTAACAGCGAGATGCCCTAGTTAGCGGCACGTCCGACGCACAACGTGTAACTACCCACGATTTCTTCTTCAAGTCAACGTCGCCTTCCATCGCCGTGCTGGAGAAGATAGGAGTCCTTTCGTCGGCGGAGCCTACAGCTCAATCTAACGACGGCAACATCCGTGTTCCAGCCTTCCAGGTGCGCGCGTTTGCAATCTCGTTTATCATCGATCCTTTCGCCCACTTGATCTAGAGTGCGCTTGATCTAAACCTTCATTCTTTGCCGGACGTGTAAGTTTTAGGTTGACATTTACGCTGTAGATGGTTATTAGGAGATTTTCTATGTCGGCAATAATTGTTGTTTGTATATGTTATTTGCAGAATGGATGAATTAGATGGCCCGGTCTATTGTGACCACACATTGTGGACGAATCTCGTAGCCACTTTCTCGGGACCTCAACGTGCGAGGTTTAGCTCTACTAGTTTGCGGACGATGTTGCAAGCTGCCAGCCTTCGCCACGCGCACAAATATGATTAGATTTATGATAGAGCTATATGATACTAAAACTGAGACATTCGTCGTACAAGACAAGGCAGGAGGCGATAACTCGCAACCTCCGTAGACATAGAATGCATTTATGGTCTACGTAATGAGGGTTTTTCCGCTTTTGATATAATTGATCAAGAATGTCTAACAAGTAGAAGGAAAATACCGCCTAGTTATCTCAGCAAGTCTAGTGGAAATCTAGTTATTTCCGACTTGATTGCTGACATACAGAGAGAGAAAGCTTCCGATGATGACTTTGTGCGGAAAGCAGTGCTTGTGCTAATTGGCACGGTTCTGGCGCCATCTGGCCCAAAAACAGATCGATAGAGATCACTATTGTTTAGTGGAGGATGTTCCTAGAATATTTCAAATTAGCTTGGAATCACTTCACATTGCGCTACCTCCTCGATAATTTGTACTGCTTACACAAGATCAGCAGCGAAAAGGTAGGGGATGGCCGGTTGGAAATCTTTGTCTCACTCAGGTATGCAAACATGATTAGCACTATATTTGATGTATGTGACAATTTGAAACTTATTTCATTTAAAATGTGTTGTTTGTAGCTACTATATCGGGAAAAGGTGGTAGTCGTGGGATGATCCTACGTATATTCCACACAAGTCTATTAGGCCACTAATGAAAAGCTGGACTCGAAGCGGAGACGAAAGGAGGTCGCGATGCGACTATGCAAATGGTCGTGGGAGAGGCAAAGTGAAGGTTTTGTTTTTTTATCACTACTTCTAGCTACATTATATCATAGTCGATGTTGTGTTGTTATATTAATTTATGCCATTTGTTTTCTAATTTGACATGCAGATTATTAATGATCTTACACCTCAAGCCAATGCCGGTGCGCAAACAAAGCACGAACACATCGCAGAATGGTGAACAGTCACGTTCGACACGTTCGAGACAGAGGCGTAGTAACAAGGACATACTATTGGAAAGTTTGAAGAAGGAAGCGACGGATCACATTGACACACAATTAGCACTTGTACCAAAGAGATGTGCGAGGTGAGGGAGCCATACATTTCTACGAACACGAAAGTTTTACATTATCGGTAATGAATAATTATGGTACTACTTGTTTTGCGAGGAAGTTCTAAAAATGCTAAATAAGAATGGTGTCATGTACAAACCGGTTGAAGGATCGAGTCGGATAAAGGAGGAGATGAGGGAAGAAGACACTTATATTCACATCGATGATTCATCTAAGAAAGAATTCATGTACAAGAACAGCTTACGACGAGTTAGATGCTTTAATTAGCAATGTAACAAAGACTTCGGTAAGTTTGTCACACCTCCTAAGCATAATGGGGTGCCGGAGGCAGGAGATAATGTGTACGTCACACCGGAAACCTCGGTAACACGGAGGGTACACAAGATAATCCTTTTATCTTAAATGATACCACAAAACCGGCATCATCCTCGGATATACGTATACCGGATGACATTTTCGCAAGATCTACCACCAAGGTGAATGCTTGGACAGAAGGATGATGACCTACATGACGGTGAACATGAAGTTATGAGTACTCATAGTGTTGAAACAATGGGACGAGAGGCTAGTAGGAAGAAGGGCAATACGAGCAAAGTGTGCAAATAGTAATGGTAGAAGGAGAAACGTAGCGCGGTACAAGTTGGAGGGGAAAGGAAACGGACGACGAATCAAAAATATGGATCACCATATGTGGTCGCGAAA
Source organism: Lolium rigidum (assembly GCF_022539505.1). Lineage (NCBI taxonomy): Eukaryota > Viridiplantae > Streptophyta > Magnoliopsida > Poales > Poaceae > Lolium > Lolium rigidum. The sequence goes on from NC_061509.1 coordinate 60,371,698, forward strand.
CCTAGAGCAAAACGTCAAAGCCGTGTAAAGAAAGGTAACACCATTTATTCGTTATTTCTTTGTTGGCAAATAAATGATGTCGCAACCTTGTAACACATATGTTATTACTATTATGTGCATCGGGGTTGTTTGCGAGAACATGAAGTTGGGGTATCTTCGGCGGTACCAACACAGCAGGAAATAGAAGCTGCCACTTTATATGTTAAAACAATATCCAAGCTACCAAAAGAAGCATCTAAAGGAGTGTACAAGAATGAATATGGCGCCGGCTTGTCTTGAGAAAAGCTTAACGTCGTTCTTGCGCACGAATGGCTATCTCGATAATGTAAGTCTTCAAAACCAAAAGTTTGCGTTATACTCGTAATTAAACTATTTGAATTTGAAAATATTGTTGTTGCTATCAGTTATTGATGCTTTGCTATTGGGTATTTGTCTCTCTGTGTTGGGTCTGATCGAATGTTACGTCCTGCGTGGAGGACAAACTATCTCCTTGAACAAGCAGAAAAACAATACAGAAAAAATACACTATTAGAAATATAGATGAGGTAGTTACAAGACCAGGAGCCTTAGGTAGGGTTATGGATGAATATTTCAAGCGTGAGAAGGTAACAGCACTTTCTTTCAATGTTTCATGCGAAATTAGAATAAAATAATATGATAATTGACAAAGTTTTTCCTTCTCTTGTAGACATTTTTCGCACTCGAACATACGGAAAACTCATTACGTAGCTGTTGTCATGCATACAAAGAAGAAGGAATTCCAGGTCCTTGATCCTGCTGTTTGGTTTAGGGGTGTCAAAATCAGTTGTGGAAGACTTGGTATTACACTCTCTACACACATGTCTTTGTGTACTTTCTCATGTCATCGTGCAGTAATATATTTGTTGTTTCGTAGATTGGGCAAATTTCACAGGGACATACAAGAAGCAAACAATACTTGTGACATGAGAATATCCGGATGTCGAAGAATGGCCTATTAAAAGATATGACATCCCTAAGCAAACCGATGAGTAAGTACCTATATTGCATTACACATAAAGAAAGTCGGTTTTGTATATGCGGACACTTTTAAATTTTGTCACATTATATACCAGCAATTCATGCGGATTATGGGTATTGCAATGTATGGAGCACTCGGGACGGAGATCGGATGACTTGCCCGGTTTCTCGGGTTGGCTATACTATGTTCCATGCACTCGGTTAATTTTAACAATGTTAACAACCCATGTGTATAACACCTTATAATGTTTTGGCAGGCCACGAATCGATGAATCGAGAGAAAGTACAAGTTGCAAACATTGTTTTATCACCACACAACATTCTTGAGAAGGTGAAAAACAAAGTGAGATTGCTAAGCAAAAGACCAAGAAAATATAAATTTGATAGTGTGACTGTTCGGTTTGCTCCTGTAAAGGTTTCCGGACACATGTAATATTGAATTTTTAATTGTCTTCGGTTGTAAACAATATTTATTCGGTTAAGATTATCTACAAAATTTTGTAACATTGATTTTATTTCCCATTATCGAAAGTATGCAATTATTTTTATCTTTGTACATGCATGCTATGATGATTATAAGGAAATGCCTACTTCACAATATATAATGTCTTTTGCCATTTTTACAAAAGAACACCAGAGAATTAAGAACATCAGTACAAAATAAAAACATCGATGACGTTGCAAACATTAACAACTCCATCAAATACAAAGCTATAGTCGTCCCATTCATAATTAAGGAAATTCTACTGCCCTTTAGATAACTATGAAAGAACTACCCTTCCCATGCATGTACATTCCCGCACATGTTCACGACATAAAATTACACAACAACTCATATGAATCTTTTAAAGTATATGAAACAAAATGGCGGAAAAACTTACTTCGGATGAAATATGCATATTGGGTTTCTTCGTTATGCCCTTCTCCTTGGCATGCCCCGCACACTCCGCACCTGCGTTCCTTGTGTCCTAGTGGTCTTCCATTTTTAGTCATTGGAGATTTCTGCGCTTCTTGCCTAGGTGCACCCTTAGTGGACACTTTCAAAGGATCACCAACAACAATATCGCATGGTCCACTAGCATCTTCATTTTCATGCACCGACTGAGGGGACCATATGCTTTACCTTTAGCATACCCCTCTCTTCTAGAAATTATGCCATCAATGGTACTGTTCAGTGGATCATATTCCTCTCGAATTGTTTAATGCAATATGCATAGCCTCGTGATACCTTAATATTCATCCTGCTGTATTTCATCCGCTCCTCCGCTCTGGACCAACCCCACCCAAACATGTCGCTGGTGCGTTTAGATGGCAACCCTAACTCGGCATTTTTTGTGAATCGTCGTGAGAGCACAACATTGTGGAATTTCAGTAAATTTCAAGAAATGCGAGCACATGCGGTATGTGCTTGCAAGGGATCCCCTTTCTAATCATCCTTTGACAGCTGCACCTTATAATTTCGCCTCCTTGGGTCTATATTCCACGTAGAACCTGGTCCTTACATGATTCCTCCATGCCAAAATGAAGATGTTTGAGTCTCCCGCCTGCATTTTTTCTAAGATCTCTATGCCGCCAATCTTTGAAAGCTCACCTTGAATAATATAGAACACGAGCGGGAGTGAAGATTTTTGCAGCAGCAACCTCTAGTTCTCCGAAATTAGTAATTGCCACTGGTGTAGTCCGTGAAGCCGTGCGATCGTCGTGGGCTTCGTTCTCACGGAGACGGACAATTGCGTTGTCGTAGTGCATAATCATATCAACAATTGTCATTTCCCCATCTAGGTGCAGAGTGCGGACAAGAGTTTAAACTTTCACTCCGTTGGTTACTTTTAATACCCGGCCGAGATCCTTGAGAGAGATCGGCTGCAGCCCAAAGTTTTCCTCTTGGTGTACATCCTCTTCATCCATGTTCTGGTTTTTGGGGATTGCCATTTTCTGTAAAATGCATGCCATCACTCCTCAAATACTTGCTCCGAGGTGGTGTAATACAAAAGAGTCCCGAACTCGTTCGGTGACTTGTTAGGTAGATGCATCTCCATATTTTTTTCAATGTGGAAGCTGCGGATGCGATGCGGCACACTGTGAAAATACTTCGCCGATTGCGGCGATCATCGCGTGCATCCGCATCCGTGATTATCGCCTTTGGCTTACAGTTGACACATCGCTTTGAGGAAAGTCTTTAGAAGCCAAACATATGTTTGTTCATTCTCACTTGAAAGGATGGCACACCCAAAAACCGTTGTCCTACGGTGGTTGTTCAAGCCCACAAAAGGAACAAATGGCATCTTATATTTATTCATCTTGTATGTGCTATCAAACACCGAAGCACATCTCCGTAGTCCTGGTAATCCCTACGTGATCGGGAATCACACCGAACATGTGCTTCGGACGGCCTTTTTCATCAACGTCATATTCAAAGAAAAATTCAGGGTCCCTCTTTTTCCTCTTTGACATAATGCGGATGGTCTGTGGTAGCGTCACCGTCGAAAAGCAGCCTCCTCCTCTCCCTAGAGCACATGTTGTACAAATCCTTTCTTGTGAATCCAACACCAGACAAATGAATCGGAGCCTGCAATGAATTTTCTCATAATGAGGTGCTTCCTGATTCCCATGGATCCCATTGATAATATCTCGGATCTCGCGCGTCGTTGATCGTCCTATGGGACCGAAGAAACGGAGTCCGACATGGTTCAGTCTGGGTCATGGTTATGTTTGTCACGAAAATCTTCAACAACCCGAAACCAGTTCTTCCATCAAACTTGACCACCAAACGTGCCTTGCGGCCGCAGCGAGACTCAGGTCCGTGCCTATATACACGGCCTTCCGTGGTCGGTTGGTTTTGGGACGTCCGCCCTGTCTCGGAACACACAAAACGCCTTAACCGAATTACTCCATCATCAAACCGCTTAACCTGGTCAAGCCGGATGCTGAACCCATAATCTTTAGCATATCTGTTGTAGAAAGAATATCTGTCTGCTTCGTAAATAAAAGTCATCTCTTTTATCATCCGAGTATAAATCCCGATCACTATCGGGATATTCATTACCATTGCTACCTTTGTGTGATTTCTCAGGCTGACTAGCGCTCGGCGTCGCTCTGCAAGTAGAAAACGTAGGCATTAATTAAAACTATAAATTTATGTGTTCCAGCTATATAAGATCGATAAAAAAGAGATAACAACACGGCTCATGTCAACGAGAATCCTCAGAAGCTGATGCACCTTCCACATCATCGGTGTGGCCCGTGTCCAAGTCGATTCACCGTAATAGTCGTACTCAAGCTGCGTGTCAAATTGTTCCTGAAATTTATTAATGCATTTCGAAATTTAGTAACCGTAAATTTTACGAGTTGCCATCATTTCATGCATCATTTTATGTCACTGTATGAGTCACTACACATACCTCACTAGTATTTAGACTCGTCTGTGTGTTCACCATGGTTCTCATCATTTTGATCGTCTATGTGTTCGCTATGGTTGTCAACATTATCAAATTCATCGTACGCAATCTGCATAAATTATGACATGAGGAACCATATATAATTTGATGATGCTGGACTGCTGGTAATCGAAATGAAAAATAGTGGCTCACATCAAACTCATCTTCGCTCCGAGCCGGCTTCGTGCTGCAAATTTTCCTCCATTTCGAGTCATCGGAATTATAGCCGACGTACTCGTTTTGTTCCTCAATCATACCAGATATAGAGTTCTCCATATTCTGTAGTATTGGACCATAATTAGAATTGAAAAACCGACGTAATTGCGTCCTCTTACTATGCTACAAGATGAAGTCATGGTACCTGTAATTTTAAACCCTAGAGGGAAGATGCCGAGACCGGTGGCGCGCCTTTCCAAGGTCGTCGATCTGGGGGGGGCTTCGTGCGCGGTCGGCGGCGTCGACATGCGAAACAACCACCGGCGGCGACGGACGTGCCGGCAACAACCGCCGACGGCCGGGCCGGCAACAACCGCTTGCGTTCAACCTAGCGACGGCGTGGAACAGCTCGATCAGATCTCCAGTGCCGATGAAAACGATGCATGCAATGGGAGCTAATCACGGTGATTAGCTTAGCACGTGGGACCCAACCACGTGGGGTCGTCCGTATAGATACGCCCGGGCCCCGTATACCCATACGAGTCTTGCACTGGGCTTGGATATGGGTTTCGGCGGGCAGCACAAAAAAAACAAAATCGGGACCACCGTACCCCTTCGGCGATAAGTCGCGAGTTTGGAGAGGGTGCGCACCGAAGCACACCTCATATATATATAGCTGAGATGAATGTGTATCTTTTCTTGCCCAATCCTGCCACTGGCCCCAAGTTCTTGTCGTTTGGTTGTTGAGCTCGTCTCCTTGTAGACGAAGTCAGATTGGTTCTATTTATGGTAATTGTAGATGAAAAATGTCAGTGTAGAGGACAACCTATTCATGCTGAATTAGTACAACCCAGCATGCTGCATTACATTTACCACTGCTAGGTCTGACCGTCTGAGTGGATTGTTTGTGTGATACCTTTAGTGGCCTAGCTACCGTGTCTCCGGTATCCAATGTTGCATACATGGTATGTTAGTTTGTATGTCTTTCACACGTTAGCGATGATAAACATCTCTGATGTTTAGATTGACACCTCCTTTTGTTCTCTCTAAAATAACCGATGCAATTGGTTGGCACATAATCTTTCATTGTGTTTCCCTGCAATATTGACCAAGGCAATACTATTAAATCAAGAGAAATGAACATTATTTGTTGCTCTTAAGCTAAGATATTTGGGAACTTATGTCCCCAGTACCATCAGTAAATTTTGGCCGCAGCAGACGCATCGAACTGACAGGAGCTGGTATGATATCATTCTCTTTGTAGTTATTATGAGATAATATGTGATGGAATCTGTAACCGTAGCTATATAGCATCATAGATTTTTGTTTCTGTCTACTTAGGAGCTGAATCACTATGTAGATCCGAACTAAGATGATCACATCAAGGAAACTGTCACGGCCCAGACTATGACCGTGCCAAGCCATGATGTGCAGGAGGCAACCATCGTGACTGGCTGATAATTAGGATTTGTGTGTGAGTGTGGGACCACCTGGTCAGTGGTTGTGCGAGTTGATTTGTTGGCCAGCTATGTGTGAGTTGGGGCGCAGTTAGGGCATGGCCAACGCTCCACGCTGGACCGCTTCCCCATCCTTCCACGTCGATTTGTAGCTGCCAACTAGACCAAACTTCCTTCCTGCAGACCAAAGTGATCTCTTGCAGGAGATCTCGCTTCTCCCCTGACAAAAGCAACGAAGCGACCGTGAAGGCAACGCGATGGAGGAAAGTAGTCACTCCAGCCGACGTAGGGGTTGAGGACCGCGCCGCCCACCAAATCCCTCGCGCGTCCGCCCGCCGGAATCCCGCGCTCTGCCTGTGCTCCCGCCAAATCCCGCGCTCTGCCTGTCCTCCCGCCAAATCCCGCGCTCGAGCTCCCACCAAGACCTGCTGAAACAGAGAAGCGAACGAGGGGAAGGTGCGAGCGACCGGAGGCGGAAGACGCGCGAAGAAGGCGGCGCGTACTGGTCGTCCTCGACAGCCCGCCGGTAACAGCGTCGATCTGCTGCTCTCCTGCAAGGTACGGCTCTTCTCCTATCTCTCCTGCTTCCGCCTGTCCCTGCCTCACCCTGGTTGATTTAGTTGAGTAGCTTCCTAGGGTTTCACTGATTCTTCTACAAATAGGATTTCTTTTGTTCGATTCGGTCATTGATTGATCAAAGTAGATTTCCTGATGCTGCAGTTTTGATTCGTACCTTCAATTTGGTCAAAATCCCTGCTTTTGGAGAAACCCCAAATCCCCCATAACTTTTCCTCTCAGAACAGTATACGAATTTTCCATGAGTCACTGTAATTCCCATCATGTCCTAGTTATAGAAGGCTGCCTGTTGTGTTCATCCATGGAGCCCGCCTCTGTTTGTTCAGCCTGTCCACTTTTGGTGCGATTTTGCTTCAGATGGATACACAAGACAGGCTGCTAGTTGTTGATATGATCTGAGAAATTAAAAACACATGTACACAGAGCCGGTAGGAAATCATAGAAGTATGGATTAGTTTTTGTTTGAGCAAATACATGTGATGGCAACCAATCCTGTTCGCAACTTGTATAGTTTACAACTTCTTTTGAGCATTGTAATCTCCAAGTGGTTAGAAAAACGCAGGATTCTTACATGTGTGGGTGATAACGCTGAGTGATATATTTATTTGCATGCGAACAAACCCAGCTCTGTAATATTTGTTTCATTACCTGTATATTTATGAAAATTTCAATGCTCCTTTGCATTGGTATTTTAGTTTTGACTGAATTAATCAATCAACTGGTTGTAGATGTCTGATGAGTTTGACGATGAGTTCGACAATGACACAATTGACCCCACTGAAGTTTTCTCTTTAGAAGATTACCTTGCACAACAAAATAATCTGAACAACTTTGCTATCCAAATAGCCTCAAACATTCATGATGCACTAGGAGCTCCAAGTACTAGGCGTCGGTCAGCCCCTAGGATATATATTGAAAGGAACCGGGAATTCTACAACGACCGTCTCATATCAGATTACTTCTCTGATAATCCTGCCTATCCCGATTACTACTTTCGTAGAAGGTTCCGCATGCGAAGATCACTCTTTCGACGCATTGTGGACGCTCTTGGTGAGTGGTCTCCCTTCTTCACTCAAAGGACAGATGCCTACGGGACGTCCAAGCCTATCACCTTTGCAGAAGTGCACTGCAGCTATCCGTATGTTGGCGTATGGTGTTCCGGCTGATGGAGCTGATGAATATGTACGGATTGGTGCAAGCACAACACTCAAGTGTCTTGAAGGTTTCGTTCAAGGGGTGATTGCCAAGTTTGGTGGACAATATTTGCGAAGGCCAACCACTGAAGACGTGCAGCGTCTACTTGAAGAGGGCGAGGCATGTGGTTTTCCAGGTATGTTAGGAAGCATAGACTGCATGCATTGGGAGTGGAAAAATTGTCCGGTTGGATGGCAGGGGCAGTTTACCCGCGGTGACTATGGTGTCCCTACAGTCATCCTTGAGGCTGTTGCATCCCATGATCTACGGATATGGCATGCCTTCTTTGGCGTTCCAGGATCCAACAATGATATAAATGTGCTCAATCAGTCACCATTGTTTACTGAAGTGTTGCAAGGGAATGTTCCTCAGGTAGAGTACTATGTAAATGGGCACCAATACAAGAAGGGATATTACCTTGCTGATGGGATATATCCCGAGTGGGCTGTTTTTGTGAAGACTGTACCACTCCCTCAAACTGATAAGGACAAGTTATTTGCAAAGAAACAAGAAGGTGCAAGAAAGGATGTCGAACATGCATTTGGAGTTCTACAACAACGCTTTAAAATAGTGGCTGAACCTTCACGTCTTTGGGACCAAACAGACATGGGCAATGTAATGAAAGCATGTATCATCATGCACAACATGATACTTGAGGATGAAAAGGGAGTTGTGTTACCCTTTGATTTGAATGAAGCTCTTGGAAGATCCAGCGCTCTACCACCGACGATGGTTAGCGGTGCTACACCTTTGTTCGCTGACGTGATCAGAAGAGATGTTCAGATTCGTGACCGTTCCATGCACAAACGGCTCAAACATGATCTGGTAGAACATATCTGGGAAAAATTCGGCCAAGACCCAAATAATAACTTGTGATTTAGTACTTTTCTGTTTAGTGAACAACATTGTCTGTGTAATTCTCTGATTTGTATGCTTTTGTACTTCTCTGTTTGAGTGATTCAACTATCTGTAATTGAAGTATTTATAACTAATGAATTTATTAAGCACTACTTCTTTGTTTGAGTGGTTGGAGTATTTGTAATTTCTGGATTTATTAAGCATTATTTCTCTGTTTCAGTTTGAATGGATTACCGTCCTCCTAATGGTTTCATGAGCTTCCTTCAAGGCCAAAGTCATCCCAGTTTCACCTATCCAACCAACCAGCAGCTTGGTTTCCAATATCCAATGTTCCCTATGCTGCCGCCACCAGCATCAGCTAATCCCTTCTCACCACCATCAGATCCCAGGAGCCCAACTCCACCACCTGCTCCACCATCTGCTCCACCATCTGGCAAGCGAAAGCGAGTCACAGTTGATGTGGAAGCTATTGAGGAAGAGAAGCAAAGACTATATTATACTAAGGATGAGGATGTCAGATTGGTAAACTCTCCTTTTGCTATCTATTTCTATATGATCTGAGCAAGTTTGAGGTGTCACTTGGTTATCTAATGTAGCATTGTGGTTGTTTTGTTCTTTGTGCAGGTGAGTGCTTGGTTGAACAACTCTGTCAACCCTATTGAGGGTAATGCAAAGAAAAGAGAGTACTACTGGAAGGAGGTTGCAGATGCATACAGTAGTACAACTGAGAGTGACCGCAAAAGGGACATTAAAAATCTCAAGAACCACTGGTATAAAACAACCCCAAAGGTAACATCATTCAATGGCTGCTACAACCAGATCAGCGACACCTATGCAAGCGGTCGTTGTGATAAACAACTATTGCAACAAGCTCTAGACCTGTACCACAGCCGCCATGGACACCAATTTATGTATGTGCACTGGTGGGAAGCTGTGAGAGATAGCCAAAAGTGGAAGATTCATGTCTACACCGAAGGAGACGGAACAAAGAGGTCACCAGCAGCACCAACTGAGAAAACTCCACGTCCTACTGGTTGCAAGGCTGCCAAGAAAGCAAGAGGAAAGGATAAGGAAGCCCCTGCCGAGATAAATGGAATGAAAGAGCAAATTGGGGATTTTCTACAAGCTCAAGCTGAGACAAAGGTGCAAACCGAAGAGATGATGGAATTGCAGAGTCGTCTATCTGCTCAGAAGCTAGAAGCTAATCGACTTGCATATGAGGCGGCAAAGGAGAGAACGATCGCTAAGCTTGCAGAAGAAAGGACCAAGTTGTTTGACAAGTTCACCGAGATGTTGAATGCCGACACTTCAAGAATGGAGCCATGGGCAAAAGAGATGCATATGAGGGCTGTCACAAGGTTAGGAGACCAGCTCTTCAAGGAGGAATAAGAGGTATATATGCTACAGCTTGTTCCTATTTTTAAAAATGCCCCAGTCATACAAATTGTGGTTTATCTCTTGTCATGTTTGTTATATGGAAGCAAAGGTTAATCTTCTTGTCTGTGTTGCTTACTATTCTGTTTGTAAAATGCGTCTAATGACTCTTTGTTGTCACCCACTTGACTATGTTTTCCTGGTTAAATTTCAGAAATTAGAAGTCAAGACTGAGAAAGATATGGCAGGGAAGTCAACAGGAAGCCTCAAAGATATGAGACATTTTTCGGTGGCTTGTATTTAGAATTGTGTTACCATCTGTAGATTCTTTTTTTGTATAATCTGGAGCGTGTTTGGGTTAAATTTGAGACTAAGTTTGGTATTTTGCTAATTCGCTAAGTGAATTCATTTGAAATAAACGGTTGTATTGCTTGAAATGAGTATTTGCAGTGTGCCTGAAAAGTGGTCAGTGCAAAAAGTAGGAGAATGACCTCACATGCTGTAGCTTCCGTTGGAGGCATATATTCAACAGCAGTAGCTTCATTCTGTTTTGTCTATGTGGATGGCTGGGGCGACCACAACATAGTGCCCCCATTGTACATGCCCTTATAAGCCCAGTGCCGTATGTAATCGGATAATCAATTGAGAAATAGAAATCTGAATTCCCCGTCCTCTTCTCTGCTCCCAATCCCCTTCTTCTGTATCTCTTTCCCCTTCAGATCCGGTGATCGCCGGCGTTACAGTGGTATCAGATTCTCGTCGATCCTGCTCCCGTGGATGTGGGTGTGCTAAGCTTCGGCCGCGCAGTAATTTCCCCCTTCTTCAACCTACTCCACCTTGGCGGCGAAGAAGCAAGGCGTCTGGGAGCGCGGGTTCGCCGACGTCAAGCACACCATGGAAGATCTCGTCGCCAAGCTCACCGACCGTCTCGATGCCATGAACAGCGAGTTCAAGGACTCCTTTCGTGACGTCGTCGCTGCGCTCAAGGTACAGGATGACAAACTTGAGTTCGTCCAGCAGAAGACGTCGCTTCTGGAGAATTCGCTGCACACCGTGCGCGCTCAAATCGCGGAGGGCAGAGGCGCTGCCACACGGCCCCGGCGTCTCCGACCGAAGTCGTCGACAAGAGCAACGGCATCCTTCCTCGCCCACCTCCACAACCTCTACCGCAGCTGAATCTCCCCAAGTTCGCCGATCTGCATCCGGGGGAGGCAGTGGCCGCACCACAAGGAGGGGAGCGTCGCGGCTGGGTTCCGAAGATGGATTTTCCAAAATTCGCGGGTTCTTCACCAACAATTTGGGCAGAACAGTGCGTTGCCTTCTTCAATCTGTATGATGTGCCGAAATCTCTATGGGTCACGGCAACGATCAACATGGTGGATAATGCAGCGCTATGGCTGCAGGCATACAAGGCTGAGCATACCTTGGGCAGCTGGGATCAGTTTCTGACTGCTGTACTGGAGGAGTTCAGTTTGGATGAGCACGAGCGTGTTCTGCTTTCAGCGAACTCAAGTACAAACTGCGTGTCCATGATCCGACTGCCAGCGAGTAGTCTCTGGTACTGCAATTTCTTCATGGCCTGAAGGATGAGATCCGAGCGGGTGTCGAGTTGCATGCTCCAGTGACAGTGGCTAAGGCTGCCAGCCTAGCACGCAAGCAGGAAGCCATTCTCGAGCGAATGCGTCGTCCGGCACCACGCGCTCCAGGACCGCCACGTTTTCCAGGGCCGCCTCCTCGCGCAGAAGCGCCCCCCCAAGCTGCTCGACACAATGCGGGTGACCTGTGGCGTGCACGTCAACTCAAGGAATTTCGTCGTGCCAATAATCTGTGCTATGGTTGCGGTGACAAGTACACACCTGGACATGTTTGCGTATTGCGTCCTCGTCAGGCAGCCCCAGGAGCACCGCATCTGCATGCCATAATGGGCGAGGATGGTGGCAACATTCTATCAGAGGAAACTCTGAACGAGTTGTTATCTGATGAGACAGAGCAAGTGCATGACTGTACTATTTCCCTGAATGCTATGTATGGTGACAGAGCAGCTAACACTATTCGTCTACGTGCGTTGAGTGGAAATCAAGTGCTCCTCATGTTAGTTGATAGTGGTTCTACCCATAGCTTTATCAGTACTGCTATGGTTCAGCGTCTGGGTTGCCCTACAATCAAGATCACCCCTCTTCAGGTACGTGTTGCTGGAGGGGGCATGCTACCATGTGATAAGATGGTGCAAAATTTTCAGTGGTTGGTACAGAACCATTCCTTTGCTGCTGATCTTCGTGTGGTCGATTTAGGTGGCTATGATGCAGTTTAGGAGTTGATTGGTTGGCACCTTTTGGCGACACTGTTTGTAATTGGCAAGCTCAAACTATGAATATTGAACACAATGGGGAAACTGTGCACCTTCAGGGAGTTCAGGATACAACTAGGTGTATTGCTACAGAGGCCTCCGCAGAGCAACTATCTCATTGGTTTTCTGGCAATGATATTTGGGCTTCTGCTCTTGTCACTGCTGCACAGTCAGCGGACTCTACTTCTGTTCCTCCTGAAATAGAAATTGTGTTGCAGCAGTATGATGATGCGTTTGGTGAACCTACCGAGCTTCCTCCTCACCGCACTTATGATCATAGTATTCCATTGACAGCTGATGCCCACCCCTTCAACCTCCGACCTTACCGCTATACACCATTGCAGAAAGATGAAATTGAGCGTCAGGTTGCAGCGATGATCAGTGCTGGTACCATTGTTCCAAGTGCCAGTCCTTTTGCCTCGCCGGTGTTGTTGGTGAACAAGAAGGATGGTAGCTGGCGTTTTTGTGTAGATTATCGAAGGCTAAACTCGCTCACAGTTAAGAACAAATTTCCACTTCCTGTCATCGACGAGCTTCTTGATGAACTGGCAGGCACTCAATATTTCTCCAAACTGGATCTGCGAGCAGGCTATCACCAAATCCGCATGTGCCCTAACGATGAAATGAAAACAGCGTTTAAAACTCACCATGGGCATTTTCAGTTTCGGGTGATGCCCTTTGGATTGACAAATGCACCAGCAACATTCCAATGTTTGATGAATTCAATTTTTGCTCCACAGCTTCGCAAATATGTGTTGGTCTTTGTTGATGACATCTTGGTGTACAGTCGCACACTTGAAGAACATGTCCAACATTTGATCACAGTGTTGAGACTCTGACTCGCCATCAGTTATGTGTGAAAAGATCAAAATGCTCGTTTGCGCAACAGTCCATGGAGTATTTAGGCCATATCATCTCAGCCCAAGGTGTGGCCACAGATCCCGCAAAAACTGCTGCCATGGTTCATTGGCCACAACCAACTACCATCACTGAATTGCGAGGTTTTCTTGGTCTTACGGGATATTACCGTAAATTCGTTCGCAATTACGGCGTCATGGCTAAACCCTTAACCAACTTACTGAAGAAGAAGTCCTTTATATGGACGGATACTGCTACTGTTGCTTTTGAACAACTCAAAACCGCTATGACAACTACACCTGTTCTGGTTCTTCCTGATTTCAGACTCCCATTTGAAGTGGAAACTGATGCGTGTGATCATGGGGTTGGCGCAGTTCTTATGCAGTGTGGTCACCCTGTGGCCTACTTGAGCAAAGCTTTGGGTGAGGCCAACAAGAAACTGTCAATCTATGAAAAAGAGTTTCTGGCTGTGATGTTAGCTGTTGACAAATGGCGTGTTGTAAATATAAGCAAATATCCATATGAAATAATCCGTACAAGTAAATGATAAATCATGACTACGAAAATAACAAATAAACTAATCATGCAGACTAGTAAGGTAGATGAACAGATCACATGTAAACTAGACAAACCGATTGCATCTACCACAGAAACTAGAAGAAAGAACTCTAACAGAAACTGAAAGAGAAACGACAAGATCACATACTTCGCAGCAGCGTCGTTGTCGGCCATGTTGAGGTTGTCGAAGAAGTCGCTGAGGTCCGGGAAGAAGTTATCGGTGTGGAGGAACTCGTCGTCCGATGACGACGTCGTGATGCCAGTAGTCGAGCGCTCCCCAAAAACCTGATTGCCCCTCACCCGTACAGGTTCACGAGAGGCAGGGTTCCGGAGGCCTCTCGTCCGGCGGTCGGTGCACGCCGACGGACGGGATGAGGAAGACGAAGGCGGCGGCGCAATGAACTGGAAACTGGTAGTCGCATATGTGTCTAGTACAGACTAGGGTTGGAGTCCGCGCTTATATAGTGCGGTTCGGGAAGGTCGTGGGGCGCAGCCCACGTCCGAGTCGGCACAGCCACGATCCAGAAAAAACCGGAACGCAAAACGGCTGAGTAACGCGTCCGTTAATGACTCGAAATTGATTACACAATTAATTTCACAAACAGCAAAAATATAAGCTCGGCTCGGCGAGATTCCCGCAACCCGCGTCGCGTCGTGGCGAGGCGGGCGGCGGCGGAGGAGGAGGAGTGCGCGAGGGCTCTCTCTCTCTTCTCACTCACTTACTAGACTAGAACAGCCCACCTTATATACCACTCCAACTCTCTCCCAACTAGCAATGTGGGACTAAACTTTAGCTCCCACTAGTGCTGCCACTGATTATTATAATGGGCCATGTGAGTTTCAGAATTTGATAATGGGCCATGGGCCAAAGGCCAAATGCCCCCAAATTCCAGCATGGTGTTCATATCTACAACGTGGCCCATTTGTAATCAAAACAGATCATCGCAGTCTTTGTCATTTGGAGGACCAACAGCTGCAAACTGATTTGCAGCGCCGAGCCATGACAAAATTGGTGGGCTTACAGTTCACATTTCAGTACAAGAAAGGGGCTGAAAACACAGTAGCTGATGCTCTTTCTCGTACTGGTCCGTTGTTTGCTATGTGTGCCATATCTGATTGTGCTCCACAATGGGTACAGGAAGTGATTCATTCGTACGATCAGGACAATGAAGCCACTACTCTGCGAGCTCAACTGGCAATCAGTTCCGATCCAGTAAAAGAACTCAGTCTGGAAAATGGACTCATCAAACGACATGGACAAGTATGGGTGGGTTCTAATGCTGGCCTTCGCACAAAACTGATTCATGCACTACATGCCAGTGCGGTGGGTGGCCACTCGGGAATTCATGCAACTTATCAGCGTATCAAAAGATCCTTCTACTGGCCAGGCCTTAAACAGGATGTGGAAATTTTTGTTAAGCAGTGTGAAACCTGTCAGCGGGCTAAACATGAATTGATCCCTCATGTAGGTAAATTACAGCCTTTGCCAATTCCCAAGGGTCCTTGGCAAGACATATCTCTTGATTTCATTGAAGGTCTACCTTGTTCCGATTCCTTCAATTGCATATTGGTTGTAGTGGATCGTTTCACAAAATATTCACACTTTGTTCCACTGAAACACCCCTTCACTGCTCAAATGGTTGCAACAAAGTTCCTGGACACTGTGGTGAAATTACATGGCCCTCCCCTGTCAATTGTTTCTGATCGTGACAAAGTTTTCACTAGTAACTTTTGGCAAGATTTGTTCAAGCTTATGCGTATAGAGCTCAACATGTCAACTGCTTATCATCCGCAGACTGACGGCCAGACAGAACGGGTGAATCAAAGCTTAGAAATGTATCTCAGGTGTTCAGTCCATGACCGCCCCAAGAAATGGGCAGCTTGGATTCCATTGGCAGAGTATTGGTATAATACCTCACATCACTCGTCTCTTGGTTGTTCTCCATTTCAAGCTCTGTATGGCTATGCCCCAAATGAGGCCATGGTCCCTATCAATACAAGTGTTCCAACTACAGAGGCTGCCCAGCTATTGGCTGACCGCCATCAACAAATGCTCCTCTTGCGTTTGAATTTGGAAAAAGCTCAAGCTCGCATGAAACTCTATGCAGACAAACACCGAACGGAACAACAGTTTCAGGTGGGAGACAAGGTTTGGCTACGACTACAACCATATGTTCAAAGTTCAGTGGTTAGTCGCCCGTTTCCAAAGCTTGCCCACAAGTTCTACGGCCCCTATGTGATTCTCAGGCGGGTGGGACAAGTGGCTTATGAATTGCAACTACCTGATGGGTGCCGGTACATCCTGTCTTCCATGTTTCACAACTAAAACCTTACACTGCTGACTATACTCCAGAATTTGTGGCGGATGCACCACCTCTGTCAAACAATGATGCTATGATTGAGCCAGCTGCTATCTTGGAGCGTCGCATGATTCGCAAAGGCAATGCTGCTGCTGTTCAGTTAAAGATTGCCTGGGCAGGGCTTCCTGAATCATCGGCCACTTGGGAAGATTATGAGCTCATGAGAAGGCACTTTCCAACTTGGGATGCTTGGGGACAAGCATCATCTTCAGGGGCGGCTACTGTCACGGCCCAGACTATGACCGTGCCAAGCCATGATGTGCAGGAGGCAACCATCGTGACTGGCTGACAATTAGGATTTGTGTGTGAGTGTGGGACCACCTGGTCAGTGGTTGTGCGAGTTGATTTGTTGGCCAGCTATGTGTGAGTTGGGGCGCGGTTATAAGCCCGGTGCCGTATGTAATCGGATAATCAATTGAGAAATAGAAATCTGAATTCCCCGTCCTCTTCTCTGCTCCCAATCCCCTTCTTCTGTATCTCTTTCCCCTTCAGAGCCGGTGATCGCCGGCGTTACAGAAACCGAAAGGCAAATTTGTCAGGAAGATAACAGCTACAACACCGTCAAACATACGTGCAGTACGTGATATGTACAACAACACACAGCACAAAGAACACATTTATATAAGATAGTCTTCAGCACATGTAGAGGAAACAAAACACCGGCTACATGGTTGTCTAAGCTAAACTAAGTCAATTATGGCTGTGAGTGAACCATCTCTTGGAAACAATAGGTTCCAATGTGAAATTGTTGGTTCTGGTGCATGAGTTTATTCAACAAAATCTTCAGACATGCTTGGTTTCACTTAAACCCATCTGATTATGCCTGCACAAATTCAACATGTTATAGCTAAGGTTAACTATCTGGTTTTAGCGAGTATATAGCATAGAACTACTACTTTTCGCGCAAAATTTCGAAAAACTACGAGTTTACATTTCAATCGCACAAAACTACCACAAATTATTCCAGTTGTTTCAAATAGCACTGATTCGAAACTGACTGTGAATTGACACGATTTCTGACAAAAATGGCCCACTGTCAGCGGTGACGTGGCAAAAATTATCTCAGCTAAAGTGGGTCCCACGTGTCAGCTAAATGGAAAACTAAAAATGATATATTTAAAAATGAAAAAAAGCCCCCATTGATCTTCATCCAGGCAGACCCATAGTCGCTGCGCTGGCCCGACATGGCCGACGCCGCGCCGCCACGCACCTGTGCCATGCCGTACCCGTCGCGGCCGCCACTGCCCCATGGCCGGAGCTGGAAAGAATGACGGAGATGAGCAAGGGAAGGAAGAAAGAAGACGAAAGAGGAAGAGGAGGGGATTGGGACTCGCCAAATTCCCCGCTGCTCCACGCTGACCGCGCCGCACCACGCTGCCCCGCGCCTCGCTGCGTCCTTGCGTGCTCCGGGCCGGCGCGCCCGCTCGACCTCGCCTTCTCCTCGCCACGTTCCTGCGCGCTCCTGTGCGCCCGCGCGCGCGCCGCGCGGCGACCACCTCCTCTGTGCCTGCGTGCGCCCGGCGGCCAATCCCCGCCAGTTGGTCCTCAGCGAGCACCCCATCTGGCACGCCCCCGCTCAACCTCGACTTCTCCTCGCCACGTCCCTGCGCGCTCCTGTGCGCTCACGCATGCGCCGCCTCCGACCGCGCCGACCACCTCCTCTGCGCCTGCGCGCGCCTGGCGGCTCCAATCCCTGCCGACATGCGCCCTCACGCTCGCTCGCTGCCGGCCGCGTGCCGCTGGGCGCGCCAGTTGCTCCTCAGCGAGCAGCCGGTCTCATGCGCCCCTACTCGCTTCCGGCCGCTGTGGACGGAACAGGGACCGTTGGCGCCGGAGAGAAGGACCTCCCTGGGGACTACCGGTAGAACTCCAGCGAACTCTGGCCGGAGTTGGAAGGGATTCGGGATGGGTAGGGAGGAGACGACCTCCTTTTTAGTATTTTGGGATATTTTTATTTTTTTAATGTTAGCTGACAAGTGGGACCTATGGCCACATCAAATTTGGGCGCCACATCAGCCTTACTTGTGGGTCCGACCTGTCAGAATAGCTGTCAATTTGCGTTCAACGAGCGTAGTTTTTTGAGACAGCTGACCCAAAATCTGGTAGTTTTTTGCGATTCGATCACAAAGTGGTAGTTTTTCGGAATTTTGCTCGAAAAGTGGTAGTTCTATGCTATATACTCGGTTTTAGCTACGGCACAGAAATTCCTAGAATGCAAAAGATATGCCTACAACATTCCTGTTGCCACTGTTGCTTCTATTTATCTATATTCCGAAGTCAACATTCCAATTCAGCTACCAACTTCATGTTCCCAAACAGCAATGTTGCCCACTCTTTTCAGGATAAAACGAACTCACATGTATACATCTTCTCTGCAAAGATTTGAAAAATAAAAGCGAATACCATAAATTGGAGGTGCAAATTACAAATCCAGTGCCCTGAAAACCAGATCCATGCATCCAAAATAACAATTGCAAGTATCTTTAGGCCCTTTTTGATACATCTCAACAGAGATGTCACTTCCAAAAGTTAAGGTTAAGCTTATTTTATTTAACTTGTTGTTTTCGTAAGCCCTTTGTTGAAGGAGATCAAGTCGGTACATAAATCTGTTCTGTAATTGAAAGGAAGAGCATGCCTTGTCTTGTATATCATGAACCAACAAATGTATTGCTACATGAGAAATTAGAGCCAGAGAGATGACAAACAAAGACAAATCAATTGATTTAGCTTGTTTGACATGCAATCCCATCTTTTTCAATATAAAAAATAGGAGAAGTCTAAGAAAAACCAAATAATAGTTTACTGTGTGAATCTGAAAGGTTGTTAATTCTATGACCAAAAGGGGAAAATGTGAGAGTGCTTGCTGAAATTAAAAACTGCTTACCACGTCTTGATTTCATGTTTCCACCAAACAATAAGGAACTACAACTAAACAACAGTGTAGATGTCTAATCCTGAATCGCGAGAAGCCAAAGTTGAGTAAGTTGTGATTTTTTATCTTGCTTAGAAATATATCTTTACAGTTCGTATGTTATGGTAAAAGTTGTATATCGCCAGTACTGTAAATATTCATTGTTCTAGTAATAGATACCATGATAACTACAAAATTTCAAGCGTTGGCCCTAGACTGATATGACCTATGCAATTTGATACAATTAGAGATACATAGCCTCATGCTTCAGCAGACATATCTGCAACTGACATATTTATGCCGTCTTGATTCTTCACCCCTGGTGCTCTTGAATTCTGTAGAGTAATCGTGTCGGTCTGGACCTTGTCTTTTCCTCTACTCAAGACCCGAGGTCACCCCAAAAAAAGTATGAGACTGCACAGGAAACATCACATTGCTGATGAATTTGTATGATGAACATACTCATTTGCTCGAACATTCAATGTACTTGATTGCTGCAAAGAAAAATCTATCATGCAGTGAGCAAACTATATCTTGGCATTGTTCTGCAATAGCTTAATAGAGATGGATCTTCATCAATTTAGGAATAATATACAGATGCAAGAGAAAAAGAGCAGAAAACCGATCATAATTTCTGTTTGGCTGTTCCATACCATAGATTTCATGTTCATCCGACGCAGATAGGTACGCTGCATCATCTTCCAGAAAGTATATGCCAGCAAATTCTGTTCATCCCTCTTTTGCTCTCCCTATAAAAATTTGCAATAACAATAGGAATGGTATAAAGATTAACAGTATGGCTGGATTACATGAATAACACTGTAAATGCTAAATAGGGATATTACTTGAAAGCATCTTATTTATAAATAACGGAATTTCAATTTATATAACAGCTTGTGAACCTGCTTATGACGCTTAAACCTTGTAGATCCAAAACCAAAATATTTTTCCCAACTTAGATCCACATGTACAAAACTGGCTTATATAAACTCAGGAAGGATAAGACAAAACTAGTCATATGAAACTAAATTTGTCCTAAATACGGATTTGAGATGAAAACACATCATGAATAAGCAGACGATTATTCTACAGATTTTTTTTGACACACAGTCATATACTTTGAAACAGTGTTAATAGTTAATATTTGCTCTACCAATCCAAAATCTTGTTTCCCCAAGCTGTATGTATTATGACGTTCACCCTATTTACGGATGGCATATATAGTTTCAGGGAAAACAGCACATACCTACAGTGCTTCAACAGTAACTATTGCAGTGCTTCTATAATAGGCATGGTGCGACTACCAAATTAACTCCACTATGCATACTTGTAAATTAAGTAGTATTACTATCAGATATTGATCTTTTCTCCTCCCATGTTGCACGAAGCTTGAAGCTTTTTCTGAAGTGATATCTCAGCTCAGGTTTACCCATGTTGAATTCAGATTAGAAGTACTGCATGTATATCCTCTCCTTATTCTCCTTCCCCGAGGCTTGGCGTTCAGCTCAGCCAACTCCTCACGGTTGTACGGATTCAAGAAGGTGAAAGTTTGTCAGTACCAGATCATCACATCATGCACAAAATAAAATCAAGAACATTGTCAGGAAGAGATCATACGGTACTCCGTAGTTCAAGTGGAGGAGACCGTCTGAAAATTATGGCTAGTTTCAGAGGAAACGATTGAGATGACCCTGAAGCAGTGGCGGCGGAGGTCGCAGACAGTGATGTACATGACGGGCTCGTCCTGGATGAGCCACTCGGTCAACTCCAACTCACTGGCGTTGCTGACGGACACATCGTCCCGACTGGAATCCAAGGTGGTTGTTCGCGCCTGCTCCACCACCTCCGCATCCATGCTGCCTCTCTGCCGCAGCTGATGGCAGACACGCTCCGGTTGGACGATAGCGGGCCAAAGAGCTTTGCTGCTGGCGAACCCAGCCTATTTTTTTTAGGGTGGGTCAGGCTTTACTTGGGCTGGTATTTTTTTATATTTTTTCCCTGTTTTCTATATAAGACATATGGGTTGGGCCAAATCTTAGGGTGGGGCCACCCTTCCACCCTGTTGGCTCCGCCATGCCGGACAGAGATCAGGTGACATGCAATAGGCATGTCACCGATGAACAGTGCGGTGACATGCGACCATGTTCTGATCGTTGGATTAAAAATGGATGGCCAGATGAACATGAACAGTAGCCGCTACAGGGACAAACTACAGTGCATCGCTACAGGGACAAATCTACAGTGCGCCGCTACAGTACATCTGCTACAGGGTCATCTACAGTGCATCGCTACAGTACTTGATCTTGTCTATCCATTTTCGATCCAACGGCCTGGAGCGCATGTTACGGCACTGTTCATGGCATGTCACCTGATCTCTGTCCCGCCATGCCACCCCGCGCCGCCGCCTCCATTGCCGGCACCACCAACCGCCGTCGGCGGCGCAAGAGCCCAGACCAGCACCGGCGACGCTGTCGGGATGGTCGCCGCTACGGAGTCACCCTGTGACTGCGAGAAGAACGACCCCCTCTCCTGCTGCTGGACACACCTAGGCGGCAGACCCGTGCACCGACGACGCGCGTAGCCGCTGGTCAACTCCGTCCTCTTGATCTCCAAATAGGAGGAACACGAAACCACTGAAAGTCAAGTATTCTAGAGATGTGGTTAAGAAAAGGAGCCGAGAAATTATCCGTCCCAGATTCCAAGATCGCAAAAAAATCTAGTATGTGCTCCCTAATTGTTTCGTTTACAAAATTGTGTTTCGCTGAATCTCTAAATCCTCAACTATTCAAGAAGCTACCTTTCATTAGAAATCTTTTTTTTTTTGCTAAGTCTCACACTTCTGCGCACCATTTTTGGTGCGGCTTTTTCTTTTCGTTCATATATACCCTTGTGATCTTAGATGTTCGAGGCTGGTCTAGAGTCCTCTCTGCAACTTGGCCCTCCTCCCCAGCTATTTTTGATCCGTATGTAGGGAGTTTCACTACAGATGGGCTGATATGCCGATGACCGGGAACCCTCGACGAAGCCGGTTTTGGTTGTAGGCGTAGGCTACGCCGAGGGCAGCCCTCGGCATAGCTCCTCGCCAACAACCTCCTTCGGCGGAGCCACTATTTCCGTCGGCCTAGCCTAGGCCTCGATGTAGCAAGCTACGCCGACGGGAAAACCGTCGCATACTAATTTTGAAAACTCAAATTTCCTTTTATTTTTTTTTCAAATTATTTTTTAAAAAATCTTTCTTTTGCTATGCCGACGGGAGTGTTTTAAGTTTTTTCAAATTTTAATTTGTTTTACACCTTTTTTTCCTTTATTTCCTTTTTTCAAGCTACGCCGACGACAAAACCGTCGGCATACTAATTTAAAAAATTCAAATTTCCTTTTTCAAATAAATATTGAAAAAAAAATCTTTTTTTCTATGCCGACGGCAAAACCCTCGGCATAGAGTTTTAAGTTTTTTCAAATTTTAATTTAT
Source organism: Lolium rigidum (assembly GCF_022539505.1). Classification (NCBI taxonomy): domain Eukaryota; kingdom Viridiplantae; phylum Streptophyta; class Magnoliopsida; order Poales; family Poaceae; genus Lolium; species Lolium rigidum. Next base: position 60,394,252 of record NC_061509.1, read on the forward strand.
TTTACACCTTTTTCCCATTTTTCCCTTTTTTATTTCACCCATGACACTTTTAACTCTTAGTACACCTAATTTTAGGTCAAATTACAATTATGGTTAAACTCCCAGTCGGTCACCCATCCTCATACTACTCCAGACTCAGCATGCTTAACTTTTTTGTTCTATTTGGATGAGCTTCCATTAAAGAATTGACACCTTGCTCATAATAATAGCATATCAACCCTATTAACTCTTGGACCGTGATGTCACACCTCTTTATTTTTGAATTCCAAACAATTACTTAAGTAAACAACAATGAATATATAGGTAATAATAATATTGAATTCAAATAACAATAAAATGATTTTATTTTGTGGTCTTTTTTCCATTTAATACGGAATAATTAATTACTTTAAATCGGAAAATCGAAATTCCACAAATAATATGTCTAATTCGATCAGAAAAATGAGAGAAATCTAAATATAACATCCATATCATATTTTGAACCTAAAAATAGTGGAATCTAAATATGACTTCTACTTTGCCATCTGGCCAAAATGCCCCCCCGGGAGATGCGGAATGGCCGTACCGAGCGCGCTGGTGCACCGTTCAACAACACGCTAAACGGACAAAAATTAACACATAAAATGATGTGTTATAGACCTAAAAAAAATTCCCGGAATTTATTGAGCGACGGAAAGTGTACCCTAGGTCAAATTCGGTCACTTTTCAACGGATTCGGTAGGACATCGCAGGAAGCCGTAGGTATTCCCAGATAGCTAGTGCGCACATATGGCATGTGATATGTGGTGCAGAAGCGGTGTCCTACCACTAAGCGAAGGTCTCGCGCAATACTAAAATGCACCCCATGTAGCTGCCTCACAAAAAACGTTTTGGCACCCCAAAAATGAAAAAACCATCGCCCTGGGTCGGATTGGAAATCCTCTCCCGGGGCCTTGCTTCCCATCCCAAGGACCACACACGTGCCAAATATGGCCTCGTTCCGACAAACTATGCGTTGTGACGGGCCGTTTCCTACTCATTTCCTCTAAAAGCCATAGAACTCCGGACGTGATAGCCCTATTTGTGAAGGGTTTTCCAAAATAATTGCGATATCCCAATTTCGAATTTTGGAGTGGTTACTAGGACACATAAAATAACTCCATGCGAAGCCGCAAGATTTTCTAACCTCGTTTAAATTGCCATCTAGCCAAAACGGGGCCCCGGGAGATGCGGTATGGCCGTACCGGGCGCGCTGGTGCACCCGTTTACCATCACGCTAAACGGAAAAAATTAGCACATAAAGTGATGTGTCGTAGACCTAAAAGTATTTTCGCGGAATTTATTTGAGCAACGGAAAGTGTACCCCTAGTTTAAATCCAGTCAGTTTCCAGTGAATTAGGTGGGACACTGTAGAAAGCCGCAGGGATTCCCAGATAGCTAGCACGCACATATGACATGTGATATGTGGTGCGGAGGCGGTGTCCTACCACTACGCGGAGGTCTCGCGCAATACTAAAATGCGCCCCATGTAGCTGCTTCACAAAAAAAAAACCATTTTGGCACCCTGAAAATGAAAAAACCACCGCCCATAGGTCGGATTGAAAATCCGCTCCCGTGGCCTTACTTCCCATCCCAGGAACCACACACGTACCAAATATGGTCTCGTTCCGATAAACTATGCGGTGTCACGGGCGTTTCCTACTCATTTCCCCTAAAATACATAGAACTTCAGACGTGATAGCCCTATTTGTAAAGAGTTTTCCAAAAGAATTGCCGTATCCCAATTCTGATTTTTGGAGTGGTTACTAGGACATATAAAACTAGACGATTCCCCGCGCGTTGCTGCGGTATTAAGCAACAAAAGAGTTTGTTGAAGAGATGCATGTAACGTAAGATATATATAGAATCATATTATCACCTCTTGCATCCGATGAATGCGACCATACAAATCATAAGTGAACATACTCAATATGTTCTCTAATGCTAAGTACAACAGATCGGTCCATCGATTCATCAACTAGTCTCATGAGTCAGTTGCCAATGCTGTCTGACAATCCACAAGTATAGGGGGTGTATCGTAGTACTTTCGATAAATAAGAGTGTCGAACCCAACGAGGAGCAGAAGGTGTTGACAAGCAGTTTCGATGAAGGTGGTTTTCTCTTGATCTTTGGTTTTAACAGCAATTTGCGAAAACCCAGAATAACCATCAAGAAAGCAAAAATGAGTATTTTTAGACAACCTTTCTAGCATTTGATCAATAAATGGTAAAGGGTAGTGATCCTTTTTGGTAACCTTATTAACTTTTCGATAATCAATGCACATTCTATACCCTACAACTACTCGTTGAGGTATGAGCTCATCATTATCATTAGGCACAACAGTCATTCCTCCTTTCTTAGGAACGCAATGCACAGGACTAACCCATCTACTATCAGCAATAGGATATATTATACCAGCTTCAAGAAGTCGTAATACCTCATTCCTTACCACATCCTTCATCTTAGGAATTAGACGACGCTGAGATTCAACAACAGGCTTCGCATCATCTTCCATATTAATGGCGTGTTGGCAAATAGAGGGAGAAATCCCCTTCAAGTCATCAAGAGTATAGCCAATAGCACCTCGGTGTTTCTTCAATATTTGCAATAATCTTTCTTCTTCAAACTCTGTAAGCTTAGAACTAATAATAACAGGATATATTTTCTTATCATCAATATGAGCATATTTAATATTATCAGGCAAAGGCTTTAAATCAAAAACAGGATCTTCCTTTGGTGACGGTGTTGTACCCAAATCTTCCACCGGCAAATCATGCTTGAGAATAGGTTGGCAAAGAAAAATCTCCTCAAGCTCATCTCTTTCTTTCCTAAAAACTTCACTCTCGCTATTCTCCAAATGTTGCTGCAAAGGATTATTAGGAACAAGAACAATAGATGCACACTGCTCCATTTTAAAATCATTACTAGACAAATCAACTTTATAAGGTTCATTTCTTCGATTTGTTCTCCTCTTCTAAGGTTATAGCTTTCGTGCTAGCTTCATCGATGTTACCCACCAAATAAAAAGCCTGTTCGGGTAGGCCATCTAATTCTCCCGAAAGTATTAGTTGAAATCCCCTAATAGTTTCTGCAAGACCAACATACTTTCCTGCGGAACCGGTAAAAACTTGTAAATTTGGAGAAGTTAAACTCATAAGATTCACCAGCAAATTTAGTCAAAATTTTCTCTTTCTTGCAATCTATAATAGCTCCACAAGTATTTAGAAAAGTTCTACCAAAAATGATAGGACAATAATCACTAGCAGCGAGAACCAAGTACCAAAAAGTCGACGAGGATATTTAATCTTACCACATAGAACTTCCACATCTCGAACAATACCAATTGGAGAAATAGTTTCTCTATTAGCCAACTGAATAACCACATCAATATCTTCAAGTTCACAAGAATCAATTTCGTGCATAATCTCCGTGTAAAGCTCGTAAGGTATAGCACTAACACTTGCACCAATATCACATAAACCATAATAGCAATGATCACCAATTCTAATAGATAGCATAGGAACACTAGCTTGTTTGGGTTTATTAGGATGTGAAACAATATTAGAAGCATCTTCACAGAAAATAATATGACCATCCTCTACATTTTCAGTCACAAGATCTTTAACTATTGCAACAACGAGTTCAACTTTTATTTGTTCTTCAGGTTCTATAGGTTTCTTTTCACTTTTATGAACCGCACTATTTATAACGAGTACTCCTTCATTTTAGCGAGGAAAAGGAGTTTTTTAAATATAAGCTTCAGGAATAACATGATCGGCGAGTTTCAACTACAACACATTTATTAATAGATGAATCAATTTTATCTTTATACGGTTCATGATACTTGTCAAAATTCTTCTTAGGCAATTCATAATGAGAGGCAAAAGCTTTATAAAGATTTGCGGCAACTTGAGAATCAAGACCATATGTAGCACTCATATTACGAAATTTATCGGTATCCATAAAAGCTTCAATGCATTTATAATCATAAATTATACACGATTCTCTATCTTTGTCGTTCTCCCAACCTTCGAGTATTTTCTTGGATACGATCAAGAAGGTCCCTTTTAAACTCTTCTTTATTGCGTGTAAATGATCCAGAACAAGAAGTATCCAGCAAGGTCTTGTCTTGAAAAGAAAGTCTTGCATAGAAATTATCAATAATAACATTACCAGGAAGCTCATGAATGGGGCATTTGAGCATTAAAGACTTCAATCTCCCCCAAGCTTGGGCGATACTTTCTCCATCATGAGGCCGGAAATTATATATGCGGTTCCGATCTTTGTGAATTTCACTTGGAGGATAAAATTTGGAATAAAATAAAGGCACAATGTCCTCCCAATCAAGAGAATCACCATTCTTCAGCAATTTATACCAATGCGCCGCTTTACCAGACAGCGATACAGAGAATAGTTTCTTTCTAACTTCATTCATAGCAATACCTGCACATTTGAATAACCCGCATAATTCATGCAAAAACAGTAAATGATCACCAGGATGGACAGTTCCATCCCCTTCATAGCGGTTATCCATAACATGTTCAATAATTTTCGTAGGTATTTTATATGGTATTACTTCCTCACCTGGCGCCTCATCCACCACCGTTGCAGCAGTAGTAGATTTCCCAAATAGAAATTGAAGAGAAGATCTCTCCATAATGACTTATAGCAGCAGGCAGAAATAAAATCAGCACAAACAGTAAAGGTTTTCCTTACCAATTCCTCTTACCAATAGCGCTTCACTCCCCTGCAACGGCGCCAGAAAATAGTCTTGATGACCCACAAGTATAGGGGGTGTATCGTAGTACTTTCGATAAATAAGAGTGTCGAACCCAACAAGGAGCGAGAAGGTGTTGACAAGCGGTTTCGATGAAGGATTCATCGTAAATGCTCACGAGGCAAGTATTCGGGGGTTTTGATGTAACGGATGAATAAAGTACAAGTAAGTAAAATGCGAGAGAAATAATTGCAGCGAGTGGCCCAATCCTTTTAGCACAAAGGACAAGCCGGTTTGTTTACTTATAATGACCAAACGTTCTCGAGGACACACGGGATTTTAGTCTAGTGCTTTCGCTACATACGGCTGATTAATCTTCATTGTTTTGATAAGTGTTGTGTGGGTGAACCTATGCTAATGTACCGCCCTTCCTAGGACTAATACATACTTGTGATTATACCCCTTGCAAGCATCCGCAACTACAAGAAAGTAATTAAGATAAATCTAACCACAACCTTAAACTGCGAGATCCTGCGATCCCTCCTGCATCGATATACCAACGGGGGTTTAGGTTTCTGTCACTCCGGCAACCCCGCAATTGGCAAACGAGTACAAGATGCATTCCCTAGGCCCATAAATGGTGAAGTGTCGTGTAGTCGACGTTCACACGACACCACTAGAAGAATAACACCACAACTTAAATATCATAACATTGAATATTACTCAACCATAATTCACTACTAACATTTAGACTTCACCCATGTCCTCAAGAACTAAACGAACTACTCACGAGACATCATATGGAACATGATCGGAGGTGATATGATGATGAATAACAATCTGAACATAAACCTTGGTTCAATGGTTTCACTCAATAGCATCAATAACAAGTAGAAATCAATACCGGGAGAGTTTCCCCTATCAAACAATCAAGATCAAACCCAAATTGCTACAGCGGTGACGATGTCCGGCGGTGGAGATGGCGGTGATGATGGTGGAGATGATGATTATGGTGATGGAGATGATGTCCAGCTCGATGGCGGTGACGATGGCGTCGATTTCCCCCTCCCGGGAGGGAATTTCCCCGGCGGATTCCTGCCCGCCGGAGAGCTCTTTTCTCTCGGTGTTCTCCGCCCCGCGAGGCGGGCTGTAACCCTTCGTGAGGATTCCTCTGTGGCTTAGGTCTTCGGGATGAAGGGTTTCGCGAAGAAAAGGAGGCGAAAGAGGCTGTGGGGGCCCCACACCACATGGTGGCGCGGCCGGAGCCATGGGCCGCGCCGCCCTATGGTGTGGGCCCACCTTGGGTCCAGCTGGCTCCCCCTTCGGCTTCCTTCGTCATCTGGAAAAATAGGATTTTTGGTAAAATTTCCTTTCACAGTTGATCTTCCGAAATATTGCATCCTGACGGTGCTTTTTCCAGCAGAATCCTGACTCCGGTGTGCGATCTCCAAATAATCATGAAACATGCAAAATAGATGAAATAACATAAGTATTGTGTCCCAATATGAAATATATCAATGAATAACAGCAAATTATGATATAAAATAGTGGTGCAAATTGGACGTATCAACTCCCCCAAGCTTAGACTTCGCTTGTCCCCAAGCGAAACTGAACTCGGTAAACGAGGTCCACATGTTTATGGAGTGAAGAGTCGATAAATAAAATACGGACAAGAAGCATCATATTCATTCACACAAGATATCATAGTAAACAACTTCCTCATATAACTCAACTTGAAACAAGTATAAGGTAATCACAAATAAAGGTGCATAAGAAATCATAATTGGTGATGGCAAACTTTGTTCTTGGTCGAGAGAACGAGTTAACGAGATTATACTTATCTATTGAGCGGCGCTCTCATATTAAAGCTTATGGTAAACTTGCATACTCAATCATATTAATCATTGATGACTTTCAAAGCTATATTCATTCAGGTAAAACTTGTACTAAACAAGAAAGAGTAAAGACATGATGAAGCAAATCACAATATAATAGTTTGATCACAACAACTCAAATGCTTGCTTGAGATGGAGGGAAATAGGTTTACTGACTCAACATAAAGTAAAATACAGGCCCTTCGCAGAGGAAGCGGGGATTAAATCATGTGCTAGAGCTTTTTCAGTTTTGAAATCATATAAAGAGAATAAAAGTAAAGTTTTGAGAGGTGTTTGTTGTTGTCAACGATCTGGTAGCGGGTACTCTAACCCCCTTGCCAAACGGACCTCCAAAGAGCGGCTCCCATGAAGGACGTTATCTCTACCGAGCAAGGTAGATCATCCCTCTTCTCTTTTGTTTACACATGTACTTTAGTTTATTTAAGGATGACACTCCCCCAACCTTTGCTTACACAAGCCATGGCTAACCGAATCCTCGGGTGCCTTCCAACAATCTCATACCATGGAGGAGTGTCTATTGCAAAATTAAGTTGCTTATCGATGAATCGGGGCAAAACATGTGAAGAGAATTATTAATGAAAGTTGATTAATTGGGGCTGGGAACCCCGTTGTCGGCTCTTATTGCAAAATTATAGGATGAGTGGATGAAGCCACTAGTCCATTAGTGGAGGCTGCCTAACAAGACCGAAAGATAAAACACCACATACTTCCTCATGAGCTATAAAACATTGACACAAATAAGAAGTAATAAATTTTGAATTGTTTAAAGGTAGCACATGAAGCATTTACTTGGAATGGCGAGAAAATACCATGCGGTAGGTAGATATGGTGGACACAAATGGCATAGGTTTGGGTTCAGGTTTGGATGCACGAGAAGTATTCCCTCTCAGTACAGATCTTTGGCTAGCAAGGTTAATTAGCAAGCATAGGAGTTGAGGGAAACAAACAAATATACATGTGATAGAGACAATCATGCATCTTACTTGTAAGCACAAACAGTTTTAACTTTAGAATACTAAGCTAAGAGCTGATAAGAAAGATAATAACATCTTCTACATGTATTTCCTCTATTCTTCTTAAACTCAAAGTGTTGTTGCTATTGACCATTGCTAAGTTTGCCAAAACCAAATAGATTTACTTAATGCTCCCAAAGTGGTACCAATACTGAAATCAAGATCAATCATATAGTAGAAATTGCAAACTAAAATAAGGTGTGCAATATGTAAATGATAAGACTTCTCATTAATATTCCATAACGATAACTCACACCAAGGGATACATAGACAAACTAAAGGAGAGATACTTCCACATCGCAACCCATCTTATACGATAACTTCCCTACTCATGATATGACACTACTTGATAATAAAAAGTAAAAGGTAGTGATGATGTGATACCGCGGCACTCCCCCAAGCTTGGAACAAACCAAGGGGATGCCAATACCGATGATGGACTACTCCTTTGGCGATGGTGGTGATGAATTCCCGTCTTCAGACTTCCAAGATAGAGGTTCTCCGTCAACAAATGACATCTTGGTCTCGGGAATCCTGAAACTAGCAGCACGGCTTATGTATTTAAACCTGTTTTCATACTCACGGTTCTGATTATGAACGTCATAGAGTTGAGCTTGGAGTTTGTTGATGGTGTCGTGAAGTGAGAGGATGTCGCCCCATAGCCTTGCGAGTTCCTTCCTTCGTCCTTTGGGACCTGACTCGAACATCTTTGATGCTCGCTGAGTTTTTCCCTCGACGAGCATCAACTCCTTTGGGTGCATCCTCAGCTCCTCCATGTACAAGTCGCCAACATCCTTGCAGGAGCTGTCCTTCGGAGTTCCCGACGAAGGCATGATGGCTCTAGATCCGAAACAAATCCTGGCAGAAACAGCTCGAAACAAAACACGTCGAGAAAACGATATACGGACCTCCGGGGGTCCGGGGATTTTATAATAAAAATTTTCGAGAACAAACGGAAAGTACCGGGTCGAACTAGAGTCGGAAAGGGGCGACGAGGCGGTGCCACCATAGGTCGGCGCGGCCGGGGCCGGGGCCCGCGCCGGCCTGTGGTGGCACGCCCTCGTGCGTCTTTTCCACTCCGTTTCGATCTCGTAATTTTTCATATTTTCCAAAAACGGCAAAAATATTGTTCGGAAAGTAAATCGCGAACTTTTCATTACCGATCTGTTACCTATTCAAAGTCGAGTTACGGCGGACTGTCAATTTGTCCTTTGATGAAAGCCTCCGGTGTTTCCACTTGAATAATATCAACATCAACATTATAAGAATCACCTGAGATATAATGCTTGAGTCTTTGTCCATTCACCACTTGCGTAGCATTGCCTTGGAGAGAGCTAATTTTAATTGCTCCTGAACGATACACCTCCTCAACAACATATGGTCCCTCCCATTTCGAGAGTAATTTCCCTGCAAAGAATCTGAGACGAGACCGATACAATAGGACTTTATCCCCAATATTAAACTCTCTTTTGATGATCCTTCTATCATGCCATTTTTTAACTTTTTCTTTAAAGAGTTTAGCATTTTCATAAGCTTCACTTCTCCATTCATCTAGAGAACTTAATTGTAGCAACCTCTTATTACCGGCAAGTTTAGGATCTTTATTTAATTCTCTAACAGCCCGATAAGCTTTGTGTTCTAGTTCTAAAGGTAAATGACAAGCTTTTCCGTAAACCATTTTATAAGGTGACATTCCCATGGGGTTTTTATAAGCAGTTCTATAAGCCCATAGTGCGTCCTTCAATTTACTAGCCCAATTCTTTCTAGATTTATTAACGGTCTTTCCCAAAATAGATTTAATCTCCCTATTTGATAATTCTACTTGACCACTACTTTGAGGGTGATAAGCGGAAGCAATTCTATGATTAATACCATACCTAGCAAGAGTTTTTCTAAAACCTCCATGAATAAAATGAGAACCTCCATCAGTCATAATATATCTAGGTACTCCAAATCTAGGAAAAATAATATCTAAAAGCATTTTTAAAGAGGTCTCACCGTCAGCACTTTTTGTAGGTATGGCTTCCACCCATTTAGTAACATAATCAACGAGCAACAAGTATATGAGTGTTACCTTCCGAAGAGGGAAAAGGTCCCATGAAGTCAAATCCCCAACAATCAAACGGTTCAATAACAAGAGTATAATTCATAGGCATTTCATTGTGTCTGGAGATATTACCAACCCTTTGACATTCATCACAAGATAAAATAAACTTCCTTGCATCTTTGAAGAGAGTTGGCCAATAAAAACCTGATTGTAGAACCTTTTGCGCGGTTCTATCTCCGGCGTGATGTCCTCCATAAGCACTACCATGCCATTTACTCAGTATCTCTTGTTGTTCATATTCGGGAACTGAAGGAGATATGCCCTAGAGGCAATAATAAAGTGGTTATTATTTATATCTTTATGTTTATGATAAATGTTTATATATCATGCTAGAATTGTATTAACCGAAACATTAGTACATGTGTGATATGTAGACAACAAGAAGTCCCTAGTATGCCTCTTAAACTAGCTTGTTGATTAATGGATGATTAGTTTCATAATCATGAACATTGGATGTTAT